>NW_027369178.1:0-44561 GCF_046119375.1 Phyllobates terribilis
AGTTGATTCAGACAGCCCAATTGAGATGGTGGTCCTGAAATGAACAAGAAGTCCATCTTCATACCGGTTCAAGAGTTCGTTGATGTGATTAATATGATGACTAGTGATGGAAGCTTCACTTTGTAGCAAATAAAAATTGGCCTCGAGGAGTAAGCCAGATCAAGCGAGATTTGTTCAGCTCAAACTGGAATGACAAGGAGCTCAAGGTAGATTTGCTTTCGTATTCACTTCGCATTGTTCATTATATCATCGTCCACAACATCATGCCCATAAAAGATCCCCAAGATATTGTCACTATCGCTGATTGCGTATTACTACACAAGTGCATGAAGCAAGAGTTGATTGACATGCCATAGATACTATACACCCATATGTATACCTCCATGGAAAACACGAAGGCTGATATGCCATTTCCACACATTGTCAAGAAATTGATGATGAAGAATGAGATTTACTCTACAATCAACAAGCATGTCTTTGATGAGGTCCTATCTGCAAGCGTGCTGAATGAATTTGAGGACGTGGGTGAATCTGAGGTAGACGAAGAAGAACATGTAGAAGTAAAGCGAAAACCGAAGCTGGAAACCAAGGCAAGCTCAAGTGCAAGTAGCATTGAAGTAACTCAGGCATTGACAAGAATTCAGAGCGCAGTCCGAGAAGGAGAAAAGGGCAATGCAGATAGACTTAGGCTTATAGCATATCAGCTCACTGAGATGGTGAAGATTGCAGCTGAAATGCTAAAGGTTGAGCAACAGTTCAATGAGAAACAGTTGGAGAAGAAGAATCAACCTTAAGCCCAAGTATTACCATGTGTTCCTTTTTGCTTTCCATTGGTCTAAGCTAGCCTATATGTTTTGCTTTTTTTGCTTATCTTGTGTGGTGCAAGTTTTAATGAATATAATGCATGCGTTTCTAGTTATCATTGATTGTGTTGATTGCCTAATTTGATAGTCATGCTTAACTTGATCTTACTGACATTTATGCATGATCAAGGAGTTAGTATACTAGAAATTATGATAGTTCCCTATATGATGTATTATGACTGCCTTTTCGATGATGTCAAAAGGAGAAATTTAGAAGTGTGCATGTAGGCATACTCCAATATTCGCCAAGCCTAGGATGGATTCTGACCCGGTCTTAATCTAAGGGGTAATGAGAGATATGCTTAACTTAAAGGTAAAGTTTAAATGTAACTGAATGTTCGACTTGTTGTAACCAATTCAGCGAGATATTATTCTAAGTTTAATGTGATAGATATGTACAGTTCTATAAGTTAAAATCATCAAAAGGAGGAATTGTTAGTTCAGCTAAGTCTAGCTTAACTCAGTTTCTTTAGTTTTGATGATTGCAACTTAGTAGCTAAATAATTTCATGAGTGTACAAAGTTTACGGATTTAGTTTACTATATAAGATTCAAGCTTATATTGTACAAGTATTTCTTGAAGCATTTATAAAGGTTTAAGGTGTCGCTAAAGCGTTATGAAGGACACTGAACCAGAGAGATAAGAGCGCTAGAGAAAACAAAGTAAGATGAAACGTGATATCGAGCTAAAGATAATTCAGATGAGGAAAAGGACAAAGAATGCTCTTTGGAAGGTTTTTCAGATTAACGCACATTTTAAAGGCCAAGTGAAGGCAAGCGCAACTTGCAGAGCGAGCTGCAATATCCACCGTACACGTGGAATCATTTATGCAAGTTGACAAGCGCGCTCCGGAATTCTATTAGTGAGCTTTGCTACGTGTCACTTCATAATTCACTGGTCAACTCCGTGCAACAGAATCAGTAGAGGAGTTCTTGTGGACCAATAGGAATTTAGGCACGTTGTTTATTTAGCTTGTATGTGAAGCTAGATGATAGGTTTGTCTATAAATAGAAGAAAATTATAGTCTTAGAGAGGTTGCTGATTTTCTAGAGAGTTTATTGTAAAGAGGGAATTGTGAAAGGTAGCTTTGAGAGAAGTGTTTGTACGAGAAAAGAGAGATTACAAGTTCTAGTGAGGGAATTGTAAGTGTCTTTTGTAAAACACAAAGAAAGCAACCTTTTCGATATAGTAGGGGTGAACTTTTATTCCTACACTCATTAGGAGTAAAAGGTTCTCACCATAATGAGTGATTTCTTGTTCTCCTTGTTTAAGCTTCTTTCTTCTGCATTTTTTATTATCAAATTTCAAGTTCTAAAAATTTGATTTGTGAAGAAGCTACCCTTGATCCTACATCATCTATATTTTACATGAATTTTTAACAAATTAGCATGCACTTTTAGCATATAAGTGTGCATTTTTTCCACATAAGCAAACACTTTCAACATATAAACTTGCATTATGATTAACATGCATTGTGGGTTGACTTGAATGCATTTAAAAAATAAGCATGCAAGTATATAGACATATATGTTAAAAATGCATGTTTATTTCTTAAAATGCATTCAAGATCAGCAGAAAATGCATTTAAAATAAATGTAAGTTTATGCGTTTAAAGTGCACGCTTGTGTGCAAAAAATGCATGCTTATGTACAAAAAGTGTATGCTTATGTGTTAAAACTGCATACAAAATATACATGCATAAAAGTGTCTCCGTCATGTATTTTTTGTTGACATGCATTTTTTGGCTTCCGGCATGCATTTTTTATTGGCATGCATTTTTGGACATCCGGCTTACATTTTCTTGAATGATCCGACGGTCTTAGATTTGTTCTCATTTTACACCATAAGCGTTTTTGTATTTGTACAGTATCCTGTAATTAAATATATGAAATACTTATAAAAGTATTAATGTATTTGCAATAAAAGGATCACTATGCAAGATCCATGCAGTAAATGTGAACTAAATTAACATGAAGATGATAAAACATCTTAGCAAGAAAACTATGTGGGGAGAAAACCCACGTTAATTAAAACAGAGCTCCTTTTATGTGATAACTACATAACGCTGTTCTGGACAACAACAATAACAACAATAAGAATAATAAACATCTTTTGATATGGCTTTCATCAACTATCATTCATGGCTAGCTACAACCAATTTTAACTCTATCAAAAAAAAATTGGTAAAACTGGTACTAGCAGTAAACAACATAAGAGAAGAAAGAACATTTCAAATTGGACTAAACCACCTGATACTTGGTTTAAAATAAACTTTGATGCGGCTTTCGTAAACAATGATGCTGCATCTATTGGTACTATTTTACGAGACCAAAGGGGAAAGGTTATTCATATAACACATAAACGAATCGTTTGTTCATCCCCAATCCAAGCAGAAGCGCTGGCAGCGCTAGAAGGCATTAAATTGGCTAGGCAATTGAACCGAACAAAATTAATTATAGAAGGATATAATCTTTCTGTAATTAATGCAATAAGGAAAATATGGCAGGTTCCATGGAGTATTCAAAACATCATCCGAGACTTCCTCTCAGAAAGTCTTCACTTGAAAGAAATCCGAGTGCATCATTGCTTGAGAGAAAATAACAGGGCTGCAGATCTTCTAGCATCTTCAAGAGCTCAGAATATAGATTTAGAGAGAGCAGTTTATATTTGTAATCTATGTAGTGTACCTGATACTCATATCAGGACTATGCGAGAAGGATGCGTCTTGAGCATCCTTTACTCCTTATTTTTCTTACAGACTTTGTAAGCATTATCTCTTACGATAATGCAGGATTGCCTCCTGGTTAGCAATTATTCCCTTTGTTGGCCTATAATAAAAAAAAAAACTACATAACGCTGTTCTACTTGTTAGGACCGTTCCTAAGCCTTGATCAGTTTGTAATTTTATTTAAATAATGTATCCGGAGAGCTTGGCTCTCACCTAACAAAAAAACTACATAGAATAAAAATTATATGAAAAACGGTATCATAAAAATCTAAATTTGAAACAAAAGAATATACACACACATATATATTTTCCAAGTTTTAAAAATTATCTAATTAATTTTTCGCCTCACGTCTTCAGTCTTTTGACCTCCAGAACCGTTTGCTTCGTCATTGTGGTGCTATTGATCCTGGACCGGCGTGTGAGTTGGCCTTGAGCAGCTTTAGGGATGTGTGTGATTTTAATCCTCTTGTTCTCTGCTGTGATGTATCAGCCTCCCCCCATTTATGAAACAGTTGGCTACAATGTACTTCGATATGGTAGAGAAGAAGTTGGTGACTTGTTTCAACCCTAGTGCCCGTGAGAAAGTTGTCCTCATTAGCGATCGGTCAACCCATTCCTTGTATTTTTTGAGGACTATTCCCATCCCCGGCTTGGCCCAACGATGCACCCAAGACAGTTCAGGTGTGTTCTTCAGTATCGTCTTGCAATTCCTGTATTTCCTGATGGTTTTACATGTCCTTGTTGCTCTTCTTGGTGTCATGGATCGGTTTGGTGATCATGCTGTGCACTTTGGTAATGATGTTGGGATCAAGTTTTGGCGTAACTTGGTCCGAGATGTTTTAGGGGATATTTGCTCTCAGGCTGGTGTCTTTGTGCAGAAGGAAGTGCCTATGCGGTTCTTATCTGAGGATGGAAGAGATCTTTGTCCTGCTAATCTTCTTGTTCATTGTTGGGGCAATGGGAATGACGTATGTTTGGATGTTACTGGTGTTTCCCCCTTCACATGTGTAGGGGTTCCCACTTTTGTTCCTGGGATTGCTGTCTTTGCTGTTGTCGCTAGGAAAAAGAAGAAGTATGAGGATAAGTGCATGGAGAATGGTTATAGGTTTATCGCATTTGCTTTCTCTACCTTTGGAGAATTAGAAAGTGATGCTATTGATTTTCTTACTACGGTCACTCGGGTCGCTCAAAGCAACATTGTTAGTGCTAATGTGAGCTCTTTTATTTTTCATAGATTGGGCTTTATCGTGAATAAGGGTGTAGGTGCGCAGTTAGTTGTTAGACTCTCAACCAACTTTATGTAAATCCTTCTATAAATGAATTTTTAGATAAGAAAAGAATATATTGAACTTAAACCTTATGTCCTTGATAATGTTAACTTTTTTTTTTTTGTAAATTTACATTCTAAATACTTGATGAATATTAAAATCAAAAGTAAATAACATAGGAAAATACAAAAGTGAGTGTTTAGTATCTAAATTTATGAATAAACTTATTAAAGTTGTTAGTTCTGTTAGTAGTAGCTTAACTTAGTTTTCTAAGTTTTGATGATTACAAATTTAATATCTAATTGTTTACATGATTTTTAAGTTTACAAGACTTGTTTGATAATATATAAGTGTAGCTTATAGTAAATAATAAGTGTTATAGTCTCGCTTAAGAGTTTTGAAGGACGCTTATCAGCGAGATGGTCACACTGAAGTTTCTAGTGAGAGACTAAGTGCAACATTGAGCTGAAAAGAGGAAAAAACATATCTAAGAAAAGATAGAAGACAAAATGTGTTTTGGACAAGTTTCCTTTCAAGCAAAGTCAGAGTAAGTTCAACAAAATTCCATAAAGTAATTCTTGTTAGCGAATAACAATTAAGCACATTTTGTATTTATTCTGTATAGGAAGCTAACCTATTAGCTTTCTACGAATGGGGAGAGTTGTAACTGTGAAAGGGTTGCCGATTCATTAGTATTACAAATAGAGAGTTTATTATGTAAATGTAGCTTAAGAGTGTTTAGGAAAAGTCTTCGAGGAAGATTGAGTGTGCAAGTTCTAAAGAGAGAATTGCATTTTTTATAAGAAAGACCTGCGTAAGCGAGCTTTACGAAATAAAGAGTTTAATGATGAGTTTTATCCCGGATCTAAGGTTCTCATCTTTTGAGTGAAATTCTTGATCTACATTGCACCTTCTTTCTTCCACACTCTTAATCAAACTCTAAGTCTTTGAGACTTTGTTTGTGAAGAAGCTGCCCTCCCCAATCCAACAATTGGTATCAGAGCTTGAATCTGACCAAGAAATCTTCGCTCTCCTCAAGGTTCCACATGCCTCAATACAGAGTGCTCAACAACTCCCACAAACTTGGGATATCTCTCAACAAGCCACATCTTCTAATCGAAGGCGAGCTCGAATGGTGGGTGGCGATGACTCGTAATTACATCCAACAAACCGACTTCTAATTTATGGATGATTATTGAGAATGGCAATGAGACGGTGCCAGTAGCAACCAAAGAAGCTCCATGGGGTCCAGCTGAATATGCCTTAATGGAGAAAAACGCATAGGCAAGGCAAATAATCCTGAACGCCCTACAACACAAAGAAATGTCTAATATTATCATCCCCACGGCTCAAGCAATGTGGAAAGCCATAACGACATGTACCAAGGCAACGACGACATGAAGAACAACAGAAAATTCGAGATGCAACGAGAATTCACTCATTTCGAATGAGCAAAACAAAGTCCATTTCAAGTTATCATTCTCGCTTCAAAGGTTCTAGCTGACAAAATGGCATCCACAGGAGTCGCCATTAAAGCCTGGGAGTTGCGATTAGCGTTTATTCATGTTGTTAATCAGAAATCCGACAAAACTAAGAAGATAATGCTTATGACCAAAGAGAGAAAAGAATTACCTGTTTATGCTCATTGGAAAATTCCATGTCCAGGAGTTGCAAGATCAAGAACGCATGCAATCTTCTAAAGAAACAAAGGGAACAACACTCAAGCTCACATGAGTTCTTCAAAGATTGGATAGTGAGACATGCGTAGAAGATGAAGAAGATGTAGAGGCTGCTATGATGACCAAGATGGTCAAGAAGTTTATCAAGAATAAAGAGAACTTCAATAAGGACGAACTCACCAAAATATATCTCAACACCTTCGTTTGCTACAACTGTCAACAAAAGGGAAACCTTGCCAAGACTTGCACCAACCCCAAGGTTGATGCGAGCATGAGCACAACTGATCCCTAAAAGGAGTTCTTCACCGCATGGGGCGACTCCGATGACAAGCTCGATGTAGGAGAAAATAATCAAGACAAGTGTCTCATGGAAATGGAAGAATCAGACAATGATGAACCTATAAAGGTATCCTCTATAAAGCTTAACCTTTTACTTCAAAGAGGAATTGATTAACTTGCTCGAAGGGTTGATAGAAGATAATGATATCCTTCTTGTTGAAGCCAAAGATAAAAATGAGGAAATCAGTGAACTTCAAGCTAAACCACTTGAATTATCCAAGAAACCACATGCTGAACCGTTGTCTTTACAAAGTTCTATGACCAATGTAAAGGCAAAGGTCTCAAGAAAGCTTGACGGCATTATCAATAAACTTGACTCTCTAACCCAATCTATTGAAGCAAAGACTGTAAATCAAACAGTCTTTGTGAGTGAAGTAGGATTATCTCCCACAAGCTCGGATCTAGAGTGTTCAACCAACACACACTAAGAACAAGTGTTCTAAGTGTTGTTCAAACTTGAAAACAAGCAAGAACAAGAAGAAAGAAAGAGTTTTAAGGGAAGAAATGGATATGTTCTTGAAGAGAACTTCTCTATCTATGTAAGGCACCTTGGACTTAACCTCAACACAATACAAGAAGAGAAAGAACTAAACAAGCTATAACTTAACACAACATGGATATACTACCATGAGCACCAAGAGTTTCCCATTCAACAAGTTTACACAATCAATTACATAAACAAGGTGAAATAGGCAAGGGTAAGCAGTTTTGGGTAGCTCTGCTCAAACTAACAAGGTGGCCCTTGAGAATTAGGAGGAGTTTCTACTTTACTCAAAACATCAATTCAATCAAAAGCCCTTTTGGTTAGGTCATTTTGGCTTTTATACCTCCAATGACCAAAGCCTTTTACCAGATGAAATATCGACTAAATAGGTCAAAATACCCTTAGGAAAGTTCCTTAAAAGAGTTAGGGAAAAGGGGTAGAATGCACCTTTTACAACCTAGCCGGGTAAGGTGTAAAAGTGTGATAGTTTCACAAAAGTGACATGTGCAGCCATGATCTTGATCTTGGATGGCCTTGATGTCTTCATTGGATTTGTTGGAAATATGCACCTCTTCCACATACTAGAAGGGTGGAAGCAATGTGTTCCCATTTGTTGTGTTGAAACCAAACCCAAAGTAGCCTTCATAACTTGATCTTATCCGGGTAGCTTCACAACATGTGACTTGCAGCCATGATGAAGGCCTTGAATGGGGGATGTGTCTTAATGGAAGATGTAGGAGATTGTCTTCTCTATAGAAATACTAGAAGATGGGAGGCAAAGGGGGTCATCCCATATGTTACCTTCAAGATCAAAGTGGCCTCCTTGACCATGTCTTCTAGTTTCTTTGTCATATCTCTTGTGAGGTGTCCTTGACTTGTTTGCCTTGAGGATGCTCCTGCATCATTCCCTCTCTCTTGATAGCGGCCTGACCCCAGGCCACCTCCTCCTATGGTGTGCAATGACTCCTCATGATCATCGTCCTCCATTGATTCTTCTTGGAACTCTTCTTGGTGCATTTGTGGGTGGAAGCCTCTAAATCTGTCATTTGAGGCTTGAGTGTGCTTCTTGGTCATACAAACAAGTCTTGTGTCTTTAGGACACTCATGTATGAGCCAATATTGCACGTGTCTTGGCACCTTGGAGGCTAGTATAGGCAAATGCAACTTGTTCTCTCGGTTCTTTTCTTTGTGCCTTGACTTCTTGTCCTCGCCAATGGACTTCTCCCTTTGCCTTGATCCTTTTATGTTCTGCAGACCTAAGAATCTGAAATGGAGTAATACGCTTGAGAGTAATTTGCTCATCATTGCACAAGAAAGGGTACTTGTTAGCATAACCATCATGCATCATTTTGTTACCATTTTGCCAAGGTTTCTCTAAGAGAAAGTGACTTTAATTCATAGCTAGAATGTCAAAAGAGATTGTGTTTATGTAATGGTCAATTTTAAGTGTTAACTTACAATTTCCATTTGCTTTAAACTCTACACAATCATTTCATCCAATGAAGCTCATAAGGCCTAGGGTGCAAAACCGAGACTAGTTGTAGTTCTTGGACTAATTCATTGTTAGATATGTTGCAACAACTATCTCCATCTATGGTTAAGTCACACACCTTATCCTTAACTAGACACTTACTAGGATACAAGTCTTCTCCTAGGTTATCTTCCACAAGTTTAGTTTAAACCTTAAGGAATTTCTTGCAACTAAGGCTTGCACCTTGTTCATACTCTAGCTCTTCATTATGCACTAGTTCATTCTCATGCTCAAAAATATGGTTAAGGTAATTGTCAATTTTATGAATAAGTTCATATTCAAGTTGTCCTAATGCATTGATTATAATGTCTCCCTTGTTAGGACAATCTTTCTCATAGTGACCCCTACCTTGACACTTAAGGCATTCTATGTTACTAGTCCGAGTGTTCATAGAGTGAGAAGTATGAGAGGGTTTAGAAGTACTCCCTTGGTTTCTAAATGATGAAACTTGGAACTTAGGCAACTGGTAGGAATGGTCCTTGTATGGCTCTCTTGGAGCTATGACTTCCTTGGGCTTGCTTTGGTTAGCACTTCCTACCTTTCCTTCCCTTGTATTGTTATTGGAGTTGTTTGGCTTACTCCCTTGGAATGCTCTTGCCTTGATCTTTCTCTCCACCTTGATGGCATTGTGAAGAAGTTCTATACTTGTGGTGTAGGGATACATGCTCACTTCCATGGCAAGGGATGGATTCAATACCCTTAGGTACCTAGCAATGGTAGCCTCATCATCTTCACTCACATTGGCCTTGATCATGGCCGTGTGCATGGCATTGTACACTTCCTCCACACTCATGCTTCCTTGCTTCAAATTCTCCAACCTTTGCCTCATTTCTCTTGCATAATGGTGAGGTAAAAACCCTGACCTCATGACATCCTTCATCTCATTCCATGTAGTGATGGAAGGTTAACGCTTGATCCACCTCTCTCGGATTTGGTTGTGCCACCACTTCTTTGCAAAATCTTGGAGCCCTAAGGTGGCTAGTTGCAACTTATCCATCTCTTGAAAGTTGTGGCATGCCCAAATTTGCTCCATCTTCCTCTCCCATCTCATGTATGAGGTTGGATCACACTTCCCTTCAAAGCTTGGATTTTGAACTTCACCTTGCCTAGGCCATCATCCTCTCTTTGTCTAGGTTCTTGCCCTTGTTCTTGGAACCTTGGTCTCCTTACTCTTCTTCCTTGCCTCATGTACCTATCCTCCTGAAACTCATCAACATCATCATCACTATACCTATTCAAATCAGTAGAGTTAGGGTTAGAAAACTCCCTTGGATAGTCCAATGGTGGAGGTCTAGGCAATGGTGAGATAATGGTTCTAGTGGGTACTCTTATGGGATCCGGCCTTAGGTGATGTGATATGGATCCATGCCTCACATCTTGTCTTGGAAATGGTAGTTGAGTGTGTGGGTGTGACGTTCCTCCAACTTCAAATTGTGTCCCTAGAACTATAGGTGGTGTTCTAGTCTTGTCTTGTTTGGATTCAATGGTGGCTAGTCTACTAGAGATGTCATTCAAGTCCTTCTTCAAGTCACAAAGAATGTTCACTAAATCAGGTTTATTAGTGATACCATTGGCTGAATTAATCATGGGATTCACCTCTTCTTGGTGAGAGTCATGATGTGAGCTAGACATGATCAAAGACAACAAACAATGAACAACATTAATGTTAGTCTAATAAGCTTGTGTTTGAATCACTCTACACTCTTGAATGTCCTCTCAACCTTGGCTATTTGCTCACCTTATCAATGCAATGTGATGCTAGTAACACTTGTTAGCTTGGTACACTAAGATGCTTAATCAACAAAGAGTTATAGCTAGCATAGACAAGCAAGTGCACTTGTAAGAAGATGATGTAGGAAAGTGTTTAGCTCAAAGGGACTTGAGAACGTCTTACCTCAGTTATGGTGCATAAAGAAGCCCTTGAAATGCCCTTGCTTAGCCTTGGAAGTGTCCTTGAGAATTAGGATAGGATATGTGTTTAAACTTGGCTAAGTGTAGCCGAGTACAAGGCATAGGGGTGGGGTTAGGCTAGGTGTGAGGGGCTCATGGCAATCCCCTCTCTCCTTCTTTTTTATGTTCTTTATGACACTTGGTCACGTTCCAAATGTTGCACTTGGAGTACACAACAAAAGGTACAAGATTTAGTTAAGAAAAGGCAAGCTAGCACGTTACCCGGGGTACAAAAAGTGTGTTGCAAGCAACTTTGGGTGTTTGTTTCAAGAGGTTAATGAGCTGCAATGGATGTGAACTTTCTTGATCCTTGTAGTGGGGGTTTTTTTATGTGGAAGGCTCAGGTCACATCCAAAAAGGCACGACCCAATGAGGCTGCAAAGTCTTGAGAATAGGCTAGGTCAACACTTTTGAAAAGTAGAAAATGACACTTTACCGCTTTGGGAATGATTTTTGGCTTTAGTGTTTGGACAATCTACTCGTGCCCTTGGCCTTATTTTTGTTGCCCTCAACAGATCAAATGTTGTTCTTCATGGGGCTCATAAGTGTTCTTCATTTGGTTGTGTTTGGTTTGAGGTTTGAAGCTTCAAAGTTGGGTTCTTGACCAGTTTTGTGCATGAAATCAAGTACCCGGTTTAGGTTTTGGCTTTGGTTCTCTCTTAGACACTCCCTCAACTTTGCTTGGTGATTCCTTAGGCCTCTTCAAACACATCCAACTTGGGTTTTAGTTCCTGCAAATACTCAAAAGAGTCATTAGACTTAGACCAACAAAAAGGCACAGAACAACAAGGCTTGGCTAGTGTTTTTGGGGCTGTTTTTTGGTGTGACTTTGCAAGTGTTGCAAATCACTTTGTTTTTGTGTTTTTAAGGGTGAGAGATGGTTGAAAACTCAGCTGAGCTCTGATACCACTTGATGTAGGATTATCTCCCACAAGCTCGGATCTAGAGTGTTCAACCAACACACACTAAGAACAAGTGTTCTAAGTGTTGTTCAAACTTGAAAACAAGCAAGAACAAGAAGAAAGAAAGAGTTTTAAGGGAAGAAATGGATATGTTATTGAAGAGAACTTCTCTATCTATGTAAGGCACCTTGGACTTAACCTCAACACAATACAAGAAGAGAAAGAACTAAACAAGCTATAACTTAACACAACATGGAGATATACTACCATGAGCACCAAGAGTTTCCCATTCAACAAGTTTACACAATCAATTACATAAACAAGGTGAAATAGGCAAGGGTAAGCAGTTTTGGGTAGCTCTGCTCAAACTAACAAGGTGGCCCTTGAGAACTAGGAGGAGTTTCTACTCTACTCAAAACATCAATTCAATCAAAAGCCCTTTTGGTTAGGTCATTTTTAGCTTTTATTCCTCCAATGACCAAAGCCTTCTACCAGCTGAAGTATAGACTAAATAGGTCCAAAATACCCTTAGGAAAGTTTCTTAAAAGAGTTAGGGAAAAGGGGTAGAATTGCACACTTTTACAACCTAGCCGGGTAAGGTGTAAAAGTGTGATAGTTTCACAAAAGTGACATGTGCAGCCATGATCTTGATCTTGGATGGCCTTGATGTCTTCATTGGATTTGTTGGGAATATGCACCTCTTCCACATACTAGAAGGGTGGAAGCAATGGGTTCCATTTGTTGTGTTGAAACCAAACCCAAAGTAGCCTTCATAACTTGATCTTATCCGGGTAGCTTCACAACATGTGACTTGCAGCCATGATGAAGGCCTTGAATGGGGGAGGTGTCTTAATGGAAGATGTAGGAGATTGTCTTCTCTATAGCATACTAGAAGATGGGAGGCAAAGGGGGTCATCCCATATGTTACCTTCAAGATCAAAGTGGCCTCCTTGACCATGTCTTCTAGTTTCTTTGTCATATCTCTTGTGAGGTGTCCTTGACTTGTTTGCCTTGAGGATGCTCCTGCATCAGTGAGAGCTAGACCCAGGCTTGGCTATACTCCTGATGAAGCTCCATCTTGTTCAACAGATATTCCTCTTACTAATGAATTTACTGAAAAGATCAATTCACTATCCAAAGAACTTCAGTTTTGCAAAAGTAAGAATGAATATCTTGAGAACAAGATGAAGACTCTTGAAGTTGAACCCAAAGAAACCAGAAGATAGTTTCATGGGGAAAAAGCACACAAGATATATCTTAAGCAAGTTAAAAATCCTCAATCTTAGCATGTTGATAGGAGCTTATTATATGGTGTAACTAGCGACTATTAACTTAGGATTAGTGGTGTTTAGGTGCTTATTGAATGGTGTTCCCGGAATCAGGTATGATTGTTCACTTATAGATTTGTGGGATGCTCTTAAGCGTTATTTTGTGGTATTGTATTATGGAGATCCTATTTGTATTCACCTCTAGTGCATTTGGGACGGAGCTAGAGAGAAGACGACCACACCTACACCCATGGAGAAGCGGAGAGGCGAAGCCGAGTTGCATCGGAAGCTGCAGAAGACCGAAGACTAGTCCGAGAAAAGGTTTCAAGACGAAGACGAGCTACGGAGAAGATGTCTCGGTCGAGACTTTGGTGTCTCGATCGAGATTTACCCTCGAAGAAGATGTCGCGGTCGAGACTATAATGTCTCGGTCGAGACTTTGCCTCGAACTGAAAGTAGCGATCGCGATCCATGAAATAGCGATCGAGAGTGGAACCGTTTCTGGAAGACTGGAGAAAAGTAGCGATCGCGACCCTGAAGTAGCGACCGCGACTTTCGACGGACCCGACCCAAAATGCAGATCTAAGCCCGGGAATTTATCAATTTTTATTATTTTTTCCCATTTTATCTTTTATATTTCAGTTATTTTATATTTCTTAGGCTGGGTACTATATAAACCCTTAGTTTTTAGGTTAGAAGAGTTAGTTAATCTTTTGCCACTTTTCACAATCAAGTTCTTAAAAATTCAGCCACTAAGAGGAAAGCTGCCACCTTTCTACCATCTTCTACCTTCATCCCCTGGTTAGTTTATCCATAAATCGTTTATAGCTTTCTCTTGGCTATGTCTTGCTAAGTCCTTACAAGTTGACTTTTAGGTTGAGGCCATTGTTCTAGGGATTGTTTGTGAGAATTCTATGTTTATGTTCTAATAATAATTTTAGCATTGTTTTATTTTCTCTTGTGATTATTGTCATTGATTGGTATTGATTTTATCTAGGTGTACAACTAGGTTGATTAATTATCATTCATACAGCTAGGCTTGATAATTCGATTTGAAAAGTCTTGTCCTTTAGGTTGCAATCAGAATTAGCATAGACTATTTGCGAGTGCTTATTTTGTAGAGATTATAAACCTGTGTCGAGTATCGGTGATTTGCCAATGGTATTGCATAGGCCTACATATCTTTGATCTTTATGCTGTTGAGTAGTTGAACCTTATGATTTCTTTTGTTATTGCATACAACAAGGGTTTCTAGGACTATTTGGACTAGTTACTATTTACGAACAAAGAGTAGGACAACTAGATTATTTATTTAAAAGAACATAACTTTATTAGAATTCGATGATCAACTTTCCATAAGAATAATGTGCTGAGACTGAAAGAGTGAGCTTTTCATCATTATAAGTTTAACAAATCCAACGCATTCAGTTACTATTTCTTTCATAAGTTTACAAACCAAAACCCTCCTTTGTTACTATTGATAACACAATTGAATAAACTATCGTTGTGGATCCCTGAGGAATCAACTCCGACTTACCGCTTCACTAGTGGATAGTTAGTTGGATTTATCTTTGACAGGACCAACGACCGGTAAAACACCTGTCAAATTTTGGCGCCGTTGCCGGGGAGCCAACTGTTATAGTTTGCTTCTATTTGTGTTATCTTGGTGTGGACATATCTTATGGTCCACACCTGCGCTACTAATTCAAATTTACTTGATTTCATTCCAGTGATTGAATCAATGGCGGCCAGAACGCTGCGAGAGCTGACAGACCCTGATCTGACGCAACAACATTTAGGAGTAACGCTGCTTGCCCTGAATGACGGCGTTACTTTCGAACTGAAGACCGGATTCATCAATTTGCTACCGAAATTTCATGTCTTGGTAGGGGAGGACCCGATCATGCATCTTAGTGAGTTCCACGACATCTGCAGCTGCAGCAAGCCGAATAACGTCACAGATGAGCAATTCAAGATGAGAGCTTTCGGTCTCACGCTGAAAGATACCGCGCGCCAGTGGTATTATTTGATGCCTACCGGGAGTATCGACACATGGGAGAAGCTTCACAAAGCCTTCCTCAACAAGTATTTCCCGTTCAAGAAGTTGGTTGCATTGAAACAACCGATAACAATGGTGGAATAGCAGGATGCTGAGACGCTGTATGATTATGTGGAGAGGTTCGCGAGACTGTGTGCGAGCTGCCCGTTTCACGGGTTCGAGGAGAAGGACTTGGTGACCCACCTCTATAATGGGTTGCTAGATAATGAGAGACGATTGGTGGATGCTGCGTGTAACGGGAGCGTGTTGAATTTGAATCCCGCCGAAGCTAGAGCACGGTTGAATGAGATTGCAGAAGGTACGAGGAGCTTCGGGAGGACGTACACGAGAAAAGGAGCTAATGTGGTGAGCTCCGGAGAGCCTGAGTGGAAGAGCGAGATAGCCGAGGTCAAGAGTTTGATAAAGAATCTCGCCATCGGAAATGCGAAACCTGCGAGAGTTTTTGGTATTTGTGCGGACGAGACTCATCCCAACCGACATGTGCCCGCAGCTCCAAGACCAGACCATCGCGGAAGTGCACGCTGTAGGAGGATTCAGACCTCCCCGACCTTGCTTTGAAAACAACAATAATAATAATTACAACCAGCGAGAGAACAACTACAATCCGAGAGGCAATGATCATCCCGGATTTCGATGGGGAGATTCATCCGAGGCGCAGAACAAGCCGTACCAATTCAACAATCAGTACCGTGCGCCATACCAACCGAAGAACGAGGAACCATCGCTGAGGGAGATGCTCGAATCCTTGTCTAAACACTTTACATCCCACGTGTAAACGACGGAGTCAAGCATAAGGAGCTTAGAGAAACAGGCTGCTCAAATAGCGGAGGCGGTAAACAATCTTCAACAACAAGGCTCGGGAAAGTTACCATCTCAGGCCGTAGCAGCACCGCGAGAATGTAAGTGTCATCTCGACTATAGGAGAGCAAAGGGATGCTGAAAAGGACGACGAGGACAAATCTGCAGAAAAGTCTCGATCGAGACACGAAACTCTCGACCGCGACTTTAACCCCGAAAGAAACTCGCGATCGCTACATCAAACACTCGACCGCGACATTGGCTTCGAGGAGAACTCTCGACCGCGACATAGACTCTCGACCGCGACTTTCTGAGGATGACGTTCGGGAGGACGAGGCGATACTCAAGAGGTTCGGGAAATGCCAGGGGAATATCTATCTACTCCAACTCGCCAAAAAGGTGCCCCGTTTTGCTACGCGTTTGAAGGAGATGTGCAATATGAAAGCAAATGAGAAGCTGCAAGGGAGGCAGCAGGTATAGGTAAGCGGAAGGGTCTCCGCAGCCATCCAACCGAAGATGGCTACTAAGCGCGAAGACCCAGGAATGGTGAGCATCCCTTGTACCATAGGTCAAACTAGAATTAATAAAGCTATGTTAGATTTAGGGGCTTCGATAAATGTTTTACCTTACTCAGTTTATGAATCATTAAATCTAAGGCGCATGAGTAAAACAGGGATTGTTTTATAACTAGCCGACGGATCTACGATCTACCCGAGAGGGTTGGTCGAAGATGTGTTGGTTAAAGTAGAAAACCTTATTTTTCCTGCGGATTTCTATATGCTAGATGATAAACATGAGACGCATGCTACACCTGTCCTTCTAGGTCGACCATTTATGCGGACATCTAAGACTAAGCTAGATCTAGATATCGGGGCTCTTATGCTCGAATTTAATGGGGATGTGATCAAATTCAATATTTTTGGGACAAAAGCATAACCCCTAGACAATAGCTCCGTATCTGTATAAATGATGTGCTTAAATTTCCGAGCTAGGATCCAATGCTGTTTTGGACAGTGGCCCCACCTCGCTAACCAAACAGGAAAAGAAACCTGCTAAAGCTGTTGTGCACGTCCCAAAGAAAGCAAAAGGAAAGGCGAAAAGATAGCCAAGAATAAGAGTGGGGAGAAGAAAAAGGAGAAGAAGCCCAAGCAAGTATGGGTAGTGAAAGAGGAGAATGGTCTAAGGTTCAAACCATTCCATCCATGGTTCAAGAAGTTATTGCTAGACGATGCGATCCGTAAAGGATTGAAAAACATTGAATGAACGATCTTACGTCGAGCCAACGACGTTAAACAAAGGCGCTGACCGGGAGGCAACCCGGGGGATTTTTACTAACTTTAATCCCATTTGTTTGTTTTTTTTTGTTATTTTCATTAGAGAGTCTAAGGAGTCAGCAGGGAGAAGCCATTGGTGGAGTAAAACCGAAAACCCCCCCGAAATCACTCGAGTCGCGATCGCGACTTCAAAGTCTCGATCAAGACTTTACCCCCGAGGAGAAGTAGCGATCACAACTACAAATGTCTCAACCGAGACGACGTTACTTGACTTTGCGAAAAAAATTCCGAAAAAGTCTCGACCGCGATTTTTTTTTGTCTCGACCGTGACCGGGACGTCGATGCTGAGGAGAGATTGCGGTATTTCCCCCTCTTCCCTATTTTTATGAGGTCCTCTTTTGCTGCATTGAGGACAATGCGTTGTTCAAGTGTGGGGAGAGGATTTACCGTACCGAGGAGGAGGTTTATGTGTTTTTTCTATCTTTCTTACTTATTTTCTGCTGAACTGTTTTGAGTCGTATTTCGATCGAGTCTGTACCGGATTATTACTGTTTGAACAATTGCATCGTTTTTTTTTATAAAAAAAATTGAAAAAATAGACGAAAATAATACGAAAAAGAAACGAAAAAGTCGAAAAGTACGAAAAATAAAGAATAAAAACCAGGCAAGCAAACATTGATTAAAAAGAAAAGGTTGGTGCCTGAAAAAAATAAAAAGAATAGAAAAGAAAAGTTCCTACCACTTAGAATTTGGTGAAAACCCGAAAGAGCGCCGAAATTACATTATTTTGTGATTATTTATTTGATTGCATATCTAATGGCGCAAGAGACATAAGAAGGGAGTTGAAGGATGTCTCAGGTTTTTAGGATTCACCAAAGAGGTATAAGGAGTTAGTTTAGCCTTTTATATCTCTTATTTATGAGCTTATTGTTATCACTTTGCATGCCTACCATTCCATTAGTTTATTAGGTTGCTATATATATATATATTATCGGCGGTTGAGTTAGATTCTAGGATTAGTTCACTATTTCTTGGAGTTTGATGCATACTGTTGTGGTTGTATGATGCAGATTTTTAAATTAGGATTGGTGGTTGTGATTTGTGGATTTATCATTACATCTAGTGGTTTAGGACATTACTCGAAGAGGAGGAATAAGGAGTGTATAAGAGAGTGGGAGACTCGATTTTATCCCTATTATGTCATATTTATGTACCCTTACCCCTAGAGGAGATTAGGATTCCACTTGTTCTTAAACCACATCACTTTGTTCGATTTTATTATTGTTATGGAGTGGTGACATATGAAGGTGGAGAAATAAGGAGGGTTTTGGGTAGGACATCTCGGACACATAAGGAGATAGATCGGAGTAGGTTAGTCCTTATTTACACTTTGGAGTTTGTGGTATAGTCGCTAGCAGATTTTCTCTACACTTACTGGAGACCTTTGTGCTTTTAGGAGGAGTGAGTTTTATTTTGCTTACTCGAGGACGACCAAGGTTTAAGTGTGGGGAGGTTTGATAGAAGCTTATTATATGGTGTAACTAGCGACTATTAGCTTAGGGTTAGTGGTGTTTAGGTGCTTATTGAGTGGTATTCCCGGAATCAGGTATGATTGTTCACTTATAGATTTGCGGGATGCTCTTAAGTGTTATTTTGTGATATTGTATTATGGAGATCCTATTTGTAATCACCTCTAGTGCATTTGGGACGGAGCTAGAGAGAAGACGACCACACCTACACCCATGGAGAAGTGGAGAGGCAAAGCCGAGCTGCCTCGGAAGCTGTAGAAGACCGAAGACCAGTCCGATAGAAGGTTTCAAGACAAAGACGAGCTACGGAGAAGATGTCTCGGTCGAGACTTTGGTGTCTCGATCGAGATTTGCCCTCGAAGAAGATGTCGCGGTCGAGACTATAATGTCTCGATCGAGACTTTGCCTCGAAGTGAAAGTAGCGATCGCGACCCATGAAGTAGCGATCGAGAGTGGAACTGTTTCTGGAAGACTAGAGAAAAGTAGCGATCGCGACCCTGAAGTAGCGACCGTGACCTTCGACGGACCCGGCCCAAAATGAATATCTATGCCCGGGAATTTATCAGGTTTTATTAGTTTTTCCCATTTTATCTTTTATATTTCAGTTATTTTATATTTCTTAGGCTGGGTACTATATAAACCCTTAGTTTTTAGGTTAGAAGAGTTAGTTAATCTTTTGCCACTTTTCACAATCAAGTTCATAGAAATTCAGCCACCAAGAGGAAAGTTGCCACCTTTCTACCATCTTCTACCTTCATCCCTGTTTAGTTTATCCATAATCATGTATAGCTTTCTCTTGGCTATGTCTGGCTAAGTCCTTACGAGTTCACTCTTAGGTTGAGGCCATTGATCTAGGGATTGTTTGTGAGAATTCTATGTTTATGTTCTAATAATAATTTTAGCATCGTTTTATTTTCTCTTGTGATTATTGTCATTGATTGGTATTGATTTTATCTAGGTGTACACCTAGGTTTATTAATTATCATTCATAATACTAGGCTTGATAATTCGATTTGAAAAGTCTTGTCCTTTAGGTAGCAATCAGAATTAGCATAGACTATTTACGAGTGCTTATTTTGTAGAGATTATAAACCTGTGTCGAGTATCGGTGATTTGCCAATGATATTTCATAGGCCTACATATCTTTGATCTTTATGCTGTTGAGTAGTTGAACCTTAGGATTTCTTTGGTTATTGCATACAACAATGGTTTCTAGGACTATTTGGACTAGTTGCTATTTACGAACAAAGAGTAGGACAACTAGATTATTTATTTAAAAGAACATAACTTTATTAGAATTCGATGATCAACTTTCCATAAGAATAATGTGCTGAGACTGAAAGAGTGAGCTTTTCATCATTATAAGTTTAACAAATCCAACGCATTCAGTTACTATTGCTTTCATAATTTTACAAACCAAACCCCCCTTTGTTACTATTGATAACACAATTGAAATAAACTATCGTTGTGACTTACCGCTTCACTAGTGGATAGTTAGTTGGATTTATCTTTAACAGGACCAACGACCGGTAAAACGCTTATCACATGTTAAGATTGAGAAGAAAGCTCCATTTCGCCCAGGAAATGGCAAGTATGGCTATGTGAGATAGAATATATACTTTACTCACCGTGGTAAAAATGGACATAAAGTGCAAGAGTGTAAAAATAAGAGGGCACTTAAAAGCAAACCCTATGTATCATAGAAATCTAAGCCTAACAAAGTCTTAGATTTGAATGACCCCTCTTACTATCAACCTATTGCACCTTCAATGAATACTGCAAAAAACTGCCGACCCTAAAACGCTCTCTCGCGAATTAGGTTTATGGCGGATATTTTCGGCGCCGTTGCCACATCACCTCCGTTCGCTCTCCGGCAGCCTCATCTCGAGGTTGCGCGTCTCCAGGACGGCCGCTTCCTCTCGTTCGTTGCGTTCATCGTGTTCCTGACGGTAGTTTGAAGGCGTCGTTTGCTCTCGTTTGTCCGTGTTGCTCCGGCGATCGTCGTGTCTAAGTCCGTCTTCCCTCCTCCGCCTGTCTCCTCATGAGGTTGGTGTCAAAAGTACGGCTGTATCCTCTCGAGCAGTGCTGTACCGGAGGGAGACACTCGCATGGCGGTCCTTGTGTTGGACGTTAGGGTTTGTATGTGACGGCTCTTTGATTTCGTGTCGTCCACGCAATATGGGAAAGGGCAAGAACAAGCGGAAGGGGCAGCATTCATCTTCTCCGGGTTCGCAGTTGGGTCAGAAGCTTTTTCCGACGTCAAAGGTGCCGCCTTTGGTGCTCCAGTCGCCGGCATCGTCTTCTCTGGCGTCCTCGTCGTCAACATTTAAGGCTCTGGCTGTTGCGGTGGAGCAAGCGGTTTTCACCTCTGTTCATGTTGCGGTGGATCTCTCTGACCAAGAGACATTTACAGAAAATTTTCAGGCGTTGCCTTCTCCCGCTGGAAGAGATTGTGCGTCCTCCTCCTCTTTTGCGCAGCCGGGAGGTCTCCTTACTGGGTCTGATGGAGCACAAACGGTGGGTGCTCTTTTGGGGTTGTCTATCCTGACGGTAAAACCTACTTCGACGTCCGATCCTGCGTCGCGGGCTGCACCTGTGCCTGATGTTACTTCTGCAGACGTGGGCACCCTCAAAGATTCTGCTGCGTAGTCGTTTGGTAGAGCTCCGGGGGAGGCCACACATGTCACTTCGACTACTCCGGTACAAACAACCCCGAATGCTTGGGTGTAGAAGTTGAAGAAGATTTTCACGAATTCGGGCTTGGGAGGTAAGCTCTCGTTTGTTCCTCCTACTTCGGATCGTGTGGCTATTCGTGTTTCTGATGGTTTACCTATTGAGAGAGTCTGGGGATGGTCATTACTTGGTCAGTATGTTGGTTATAATCCTTGTCATCAGATGTTGCTTGAATTATGCGTAGCTGGGGTGTTAAGGCTAAGTATAAGGTTGAGGAATGTTGAGTTTTATCGTGAATCACTAGGATATAAGGTTCTCATCTTTTGAGTGAAATTCATGATCTATGCTCTAGATTCTTTCTTCCGCACTCTTGCTCAAAATTTAAGTCTTTGAGACTTTGTTTGTGAAGAAGCTCCCCTCCCCAATCCAACAAAAGTCCATATAAAAAGGAGGAACTAACTTCACATAAATCGAGAATCGATATGGACTGTTTAGTATCTAAATTTGTGACTTAAATGCTTGTAAGAATGGCGGCAGCGACATCGATGACCTATAACCTTGGGAGGGTGGAGACCACCCCATGTTACCTGACCTCCTCTGCACCCAATCCCACCGGCCAATCCATCCACTTCCCCCACCCTGTATACGTTGGATAATCGCATCCACCTGGCTTTAGCTAGATGATTGGTGATAGTGGCGAGGCTAGAGTTAAGGTTATGCAGTTGTATAAGCATGTTTGATTCGTTGTTTAAGAGGTTTTAGTTTAGGGGAGAGGCTTGAATTTTTCCTTGAAGCACACAAAGATCAGATCACAGACCCTTAATAGATTCCTGAATACTTTCCCGTTTTGCATTTGGAAATTTCTTGAGACTTCCTTTGACAACCTTTAGCATGGAGTACATAGAGTTTCCTGTTGGAACCAGTTTTTTAGCTGACTTCCGACCAACTTTCCGGCTAGATCCGGTGGTCGGAATTGCCGGGAGAAGGGACCATTGGCTTCCTCTCCACGAGCTCTTGAATATGATATATTCATATGCTAAAATCGGGTTCCGAGTGAATGAGAAAAGCCTGCTCAAAGTAGGTGCTTGGAAGGTATCCGGGTGAGGTTTTGGGGTGTTTTTGGATGGGGTAAAGTCCCACATCGAAAATGGGAGAATGAGTTTCTCACTATATAAACACCAATCCACTCCTAGTATATTAGTATGATTCACAATGGAGTGGACACTCACCCCACACACGCGCGCGCGCGGTCCGGTCCGGGTCTGTGGGCTCTTGGGCATGGGCCTTTGGCCCACAGCCCAATTTTTTGCCCCGCGTGCAGTATCTTCCGGTTGAGAGAATCGTGGCCTGTTAGGCACGTTCTTATCCACCCAGCAGAATTCGGGGACGGTTCCAACAGCCTAATCAGCTGCCTATTTAAACCGTCACCCCCTCTCATTCTAATCACACCCAAAACGAATTCTCTCTCCCTTCTCATTTCAGAAATCCTTAAGAGTTTTATACACAGTTTTCTGGTTCGACAAAATTTCGGCTTGAGTGCAGCATCCGAAGTTTCGACGCAGTTGTATCCTGGTATTCACTCTGTTCGTTCATCTGATTCGGTATATCATTCTGTTCTTAATTCATTTATTTATTGCAGATTTTTTGCATGCTAAATATAGTCCTACAATCTTAATTCAGAAAAACTTTTACTGTAAAAGTGTGCATTAATATCTGTTTAAGTGTGTAGAACAGGTACTGGATCGGATCGATCATAAACGACGCCTTTAAAATCTGTTTCTTCGAAATCAGCTTTACACTTCCAGAAACAAATTTTTATTACTTTCGGAATTTCACTAAATCAGATCTGTTCGGATCCTCACAATATTTTACAGGAATTTGACTAAATCAGATCTGTTCCAAATTTAAACGGATATTCAAAACACAATTCCGGAGTTTCTGGTTATAATTTTCAAAATTTCTTTAAACGATTTTCTGAAAATTGGTAAACCGATTTCAAATTTCTAGGAATTTATACAAATCTGAAATTTATTCTTTTTCGGAAATTTCTTTTACCAGAATATTATTTCGGATTTAATATTTTGTAAATTCTGTTTCGATTTTAATCTATAAATCTGGAACAGAATTTCAGAATTTAATTAATTTTCAGAATTTTTTTTTTTCAGAATTTCGGATTTAATTTTTTAAATTTCTGTTTGGATTTTTAAACTATAAATCTGGAACAGAATTTTGAAACTTATTTATTATTCAGAATTCTAAATCGATACTTTAAAACCGATTTTCGATTTTTCGGATATATTTTCAGAATTCTTTTAAAATCGTAACAGATTTTTTTAAAAAAAAATTCGGAATTTTCGATTTCGAATTTTAAATTTCAAGTCGGAAATTCAGATTTCGAATTTTAATTATATTTTTCGGAATCTAAAAATCGGAAATTTTTAATTCGGAATCATTTTTTCGGATTTTAAATTTCGAAATACGATTTTCAAATCGAAATTTTTGAACCGATTTTTCAGATATTAATTTTTGAAATATTTTATTATTCGGAAATTAATTATTTATATTTTCGGAAATACAGAAATTATTTTCGGAAATATTTAATACAACCTATGTCTGATGTTCGTCTACCCCAGATCAGGGTCCCTAGCACCCAGGCTCAAGACCCGCCACTTGCGCCGACACCCATGCCAAACCCTCTACAACAGGGTTTCTTGCCCGACAAGTTTGATGGAAATGGGTTCAAAACATGGTTTGAGAAGATGCTGTTCTTCCTCATCGTCATGTGTATGGAGAGATTCCTGAAGGAAACTCGTCATGTGGTGCTAGATCCCACTAATGATCTGTATGGACTAAGTGTCCAACAAGCGTGGGACAGAGGAGATTTCCTATGCTTAGGCTACATAAAGATCCGACTAGTTGACTCGTTATACAACGTGTACAGCAAAGTCGGATCGGCCAAAGAGCTATGGGAAGCCCTTCAGAAGAAGTACAGGCATGAGGATGCTGGCCAGAAGAAATACGTGGTCAAGAAGTTCCTGAACTACAAGATGGTAGATTCAAAGCCGCTCATGGAGCAGGTTGAGGAGCTTCAGTTGCTTATCCACGAGGTTCTAGCCGAAGGGATGAAGATATGCGAGACATTTCAAGTGGCTTGCATCATCGAGAAGCTGCCTCAAAGCTGGGAAGCTTTCAGGGCCAGGCTTACGCACAAGAAGAAGGACATGAAAGTCGAGGAACTGATTGTCAGGCTGCGGGTCGAGTCGACCAACGTCCAGTCAGCAAAGGCTTTATCTGGAGCAGGGCCTTCTCAACAGAAGGTGAACTTGGATGAACATAACAAGAAGCGCAAGTTCCAACCCCAGAGCAGCAATAACAAGCCAACAGTGAAGAAATTTACTGGCAAATGCCACAACTGTGGTAAGATGGGGCACAAGGCTGATGTGTGTCGGAACAAGAAAACCGACAAGAAGAAGAAGTCTGAAGCTAGTCTAGTGGAAGACGATCTCGTCTGTGTGGTGTCTGAGACCAACATGGTCGGTCGCAACCCTAAGGAGTGGAACTACGACTAAGGGGCTACCAGGCACATATGCTCGGATAGGGGGATGTTCCAGAACTATCAAACCGTCACCAACCAGAAGGTGTATATGGGCAACTCGTCGACATCAGAGGTTGCAGGGACTGGACGGTGATCCTGAGGATGACTTCAGGAAAAGACTTAACTCTCCAGAATGTGCTGCATGTACCAGACATCAGGAGGAATCTAGTTTCGGGCATTCTACTCAGTAGGCATGGATTCGATATTAGTTTTAAGTCTGATAAACTTGTATTGTCCAAGAATGGGGTGTTTCTTGGGAAGGGTTATGTCGTTGAGTCTTTCAATATTTGGCATGAACGATTGGGACATGTGAATTATAAATCCATTAGCAGATTAATAAGCATGAACATGATTCCGAAATGCAAAATAACTAAAGACAAATGTGAAGTATGTGTACAAGCGAAACTCACTAAATCACCATTTCCCCAGGTCGAACGGACAACCGAACCTCTAGGTTTAATTCACACCGATCTGTGTGACTTGAAATATATAAAAACTAGAGGCGGTAAGAAATATTTTATCACCTTCATCGATGACTGTACAAGATACTGCTATGTGTATCTATCACGCAGCAAAGATGAAGCGATAGACAAATTTAAGGAATACAAGTCGGAAGTTAAGAACCAGCTTAGTAAAAAGATCAAGGTGATCAGAAGTGATAGAGGAGGAGAGTATGGTGAACCTTTCAATGTGTTCTGTAGAGAACATGGAATAGTTCATCAAACTACCGCTCCCTATTCACCACAATCTAACGGGTTTGCGGAACGAAAGAACTGAACTCTGAATGAAATGATGAACGCCATGTTGGGAGAATCTGGGTTAACCCAGAACATGTGGGGAGAAGCTCTGCTAACTTCCAACTACATTCTCAACAAAATTCCACATAAAGTCACTGGTAAAACACCTTATGAGTTGTGGAAAGGCATTGTACCATCGTACAAATACCTCAAAGTGTGGGGTGTCTGGCAAAAGTGGTTGTACCACTTCCTAAAAAGGTCACAATAGGACCTAAAACCGTTGACTGTATTTTCATAGGATATGCACACAACAGTAGTGCTTATCGATTTCTGGTACATAAATCGGATATACTAGATATACATATAAATACAGTAATGGAATCTAGAAACGCTTCTTTCTTTGAAAACGTGTTTCCGTGTAAAGATAGAAATAATCTAAAACGACCACGTGAGGAAGGAGAAGCTAGCACTTCTGTTCCCGTAATAGAAGAGGTAGAAAATGATGAACCTACACGAGGAAAAAGAGCCCGCAAGGAAAAATCATTTGGCGATGACTATGTAACGGCCTTTCTTGCAGAAAATGAGCCTAAGACATTCAAAGAAGCCATGTCTAATCCCGATGCTCCTTCTTGGAAGGAAGCAGTGAAAAACTAGATCGACTCCATTATGCAGAACCATACATGGGAGCTCGTAGATCTACCACAAGGTAGTAAGGCACTTGGGTGCAAATGGATTTTCAAAACAAAATTGAAAACTGATGGCACAATAGAGAAGTACAAGGCTAGGCTTGTAGTGCAAGGATTTAGACAAAAAGAAGGTCTAGATTTCTTTGACACTTATTCTCCAGTTACAAGAATAACTTCTATTAGAATGCTGATAGCTATTGCAGCATTACGAAACCTAGAGATACATCAAATGGATGTAAAAACGGAATTTCTAAATGGAGATTTAGAAGAAGAAATCTACATGAAACAACCTGAGGGTTTTGTCGCTCCTGGACAGGAACACAAAGTGTGTAAACTCGTCAAGTCACTATATGGGCTTAAGCAAGCACATAAACAGTGGCATGAGAAATTTGATCATGTTATGATGGCATGCTCATTATGGGGAGCAACACTGCCTTGATCAAACAAACTAAGCAGATGCTCTGTGGACAGTTTGATATGAAGGACATGGGACTAGCTGACGTGATTCTAGGAATCAAGATCGTCAGAAATTCGGAAGGAATTGCCTTTTCTCAATGTCATTATGCTGAAAAGATTCTTGCACGATTCAAGAGTCATTCTGGTGGGATAGCTAAAAGTCCAGTTGACCCTCATCTTCATCTGACCAAAAACTCAGGGGATGCAGTGTCACAACTAGAGTACGCACGTGTGATTGGCAGTCTAATGTACTTGACCAACTGCACACGACCAGACTTAGCACATGCTGTAAACGTACTAAGTCGCTACACTAGTAACCCTGGACACAACCACTAGAAAGGCATAACTAGAGTGTTGAACTACCTAAGTTACATTAAGAGTTATAGTCTGCACTATGGAAATACCCAGCAGTTTTAGAAGGATACAGTGATGCCAACTGGATATCAGATTCTAGGAACTCCAAATCCACAAGTGGATATGTTTTCACACTTGGTGGTGCAGCTGTGTCATGGAAATCTTCTAAACAAACGTTATTGGCCAGATCCACGATGGAGTCTGAGTTCATAGCTTTAGATAAAGCAGGAGAAGAAGCCGAATACCTTCGGAACTTCCTGGAAGATATTCCTATGTGGACCAAACCGGTGCCGGCAATACGTGTACACTGTGATAGCAAATCGGCTATAGCCCGGGCACTGAACCACCTGTATAATGGTAAGTCTCGTCACATTCGACGAGGACATAAGACCATTACACAACTACTCTCCAATGGTATAATCACGATCGATTATATCAAGTCAGTTGACAACCTAGCGGATCCGTTTACTAAAGGTCTGTCAAGAGAGCAAGTTGTGAAATCATCTAAAAGAATGGGTTTAAAGCCTATGAAATAAGAGGATGCTTGATGGATACCCTACCTACATGATTGGAGATCCCAAGAAGTAGGTTCAAGGGGAAAGCTAAATCAAGTTTGACTCGAAATAAGAGCACTGGGAGACAATAAGTCTCGTCCCAGTTCCTATGATGATTACCAGTGCTGAGTGCGCGAGTATCAGGTTAAGCTTCGACTTTTAATGATTCCATAACCTTATTATAGGTGGGGTATGAAAGATATCCTTGATGGTCAATCACCTTGTGAGTGTGAAATGGGGTCGTTTCTAGGAGAATGCAGAAAGGCTACATTCTCCAAGTTCACTCATGATAAACCAGGCATAGTTCACGACCAAAATGAACACAATAGAGAACATAGTTATGTGAGAGGATGAAACTGTGTGACAGTTGTTGTCTATGCTTACATCAAAGCCCGGGTGGTTCAAAGACATCGAGTCCACTACCTGGCCGAGTAAGTCCGATAGCTGGTCACAATGGGTGGTTCAAGGCTGAAAAATGCTACCAAGCCCAGATACAGTGATTCTTCGTTATACTCTCAAAAGTTTTTCTGACGAGTCGTCATATGGAATAGAGTCTTTCCTATTCATGTGGGTGATTGTTGGAACCAGTTTTTTAGCTGACTTCTGACCAACTTTCCAGCTAGCTCCGGTGGTCGGAATTGCCGGGAAAAGGGACCAATGGATTCCTCTCCGCGAGCTCTTGAATATGGTATATTCATACGCTAAAATTGGGTTCCGAGTGAATGAGAAAAGCCTGCTCAAAGTAGGTGCTTGGAAGGTATCCGGGTGAGGTTTTGGGGTGTTTTTGGATGGGGTAAAGTCCCACATCGAAAATGGGAGAATGAGTTTCTCACTATATAAACACCAATCCACTCCTAGTATATTAATATGATATACAATGGAGTGGACACTCACCACACACACGCGCGCACGCGGTCCGGACCGGTCCGGGTCCGGGTCCGTGGGCTCTTGGGAATGGGCCTTCGGCCCACAGCAGCAGCCCGGCTGAATTTTTAGGCCCCGCGTGCAGTATCTTCCGGTTGAGAGAATCGTGGCCTGTTAGGCACGTTCTTATCCACCCAGCAGAATTCGGGGACGGTTCCAACAACCTGATCAGCTGTCTATTTAAACCGTCGCCCCCTCTCATTCTAATCACACCGAAAACGAATTCGCTCTCACTTCTCATCTCAGAAATCCTTACGAGTTTTATACACAGTTCTCTGGTTCGACAGTTTCGGCGCAGTTGTATCCTGGGATTCGTAACGTCGGTGACCGTCTCACTAACGGGGCGTTTTCTGAATTAAGGACAGAGATTCATCTCGACTCTGCGTATTCACTCCGTTCGTTCATCTGATTTGATAAGTGCTTATATAGGTGGACTCTTCTTGGCCCGCCTCAATAAAATCTTCAGGAAATAATTTTCCGGATACTTTTTGAGGCGTATAATAGTATGTACGACTCAATAAGTTTTTTTTGAGGCGTTTTTATTTAGGTCCGCCTCTAAAAGGGAGCCTCAACAAGTGTTTTTTCTACTATTGCTATTTCAATTGAGGATTGTTTCTTGATCTCTTGGGCTGTATCTTGCATTGTTTATATTGATTGTTCTAGAGGAGCTAACTAGATCTATTGATATCTGTCATATTGCTATGATTGATAATTCGATTTGAGCGTCTTTCCTTTTGGTAGCAATCTCTATTTTCATAAACTATTTGTGAGTGCCTTTAGGGTAGAGATCTTGAATTCATGTCGAGTATCGATGATTTGTCAATGATATTGCATGAACCTACTTATCTTGGAACTTTATGCGGTTATGTTATTAAATCTTGGGATTTCATTGGTTTATAGCATAAATAGGGTTTCTAGGACTGTTTGGACTAGTTGTTTTTTATGAACAAAGAGTAGGACAACCAATTTTATGTTTTATAACACTTGTTATTAGGAATCTATAATCCACATGCCTATCCGAACGCTGAGAACGGATAAGTGAACTCTTTCCACTTATTTACTCTGTGCTCATTATTGTGCGTTTTGTTACTCATCACTTGCATCATTTGCTTACCATACATACAAACCCCCAATTTGGTTACTTGTTAGTTACATTATTGATATAAACTGATCCGATTCCCTTAGGATTCGACCCTTACTTACAACTATATCCTGTAGTTTGTAGCTGGGTAATTTTTTGATAAGGCATGTGACATTCCGCCTTCATCTTATACATTACAAGATACTTAGGAAATCACTTTTTCCCAACAATATGCCCTCATGATTCCTATGTATTGCATTGCCTAAGCTCAAGCTGTAGTAACACATCCTTTTTGCTGAGCTAGGAGTGGATATTGGCTACACGAATCTTCATCAACCAATCTTCCATGGCTAAGGCACATCCCACTGGTGCAAATAGTTCCTGCAAAAATTAAATTTATCAGCAATTACTATTTTAGTGCCAAAATCAGCTGGGTTTTCTTCACCCTTTAATTTACAAACAATTAATTGTTTCCTATCTACCAAATCACGGATAAAATGGTTCCTCACATCTATGTGTTTGGACCTTTTGTGATACACGTGGTCCTTACACAATTACAAGGCACTTTGGCTATCCATAAACATAGTAGGAATGCAATTTTAGTTTGTATTTCATTAATCAACCAAGTGAACCACATAGCTTCTTTTACAACCTCAGTGACTGCAATATGTTCAGCTTCTATGGAAGATAAATCCACAACTGGCTATTGTTGGGACTTCCATGATATGCAATTACTAGCCCAAGTGAAAAACTAAGATGTGGTGGACTTTCTAGTGTCTTTGTTGCTAGTATATTCAGAATCTACTAAACATACTAACTCCATTTTACTAGGGTATTATTCACTATATGCAAGACCTAAATTTTTAGTCCCACACATATAACTAAAGGTGTATTTCATCGCATTCCATTGTGCTTCACCAGGATTCAACATTTATTAACTCAACACACTGATTGCAAAGGCAATGTCAGGCCTTGTGCAAAGCATAGAGTACATTTCTACCATACTGCAACATCATAGGGTATGTTACTCATTCTATCAATATCTACTTGACTAATGGGACACCCTCTTTGTTAATAAGAGGTGCTCTTCTAAAGGTATAGAAGCATGTATAGAGTCCATCATATTAAATCTTTCTAACACTTTAATCACATAGTCCTTTTGTGATAACCACATTTACTTATTCTTCCTATTTCTTATTGTCCGCACACCCAAGATCAGTTTTACTGGCCCTAAGTCCTTCATATCAAAATGATATAAATCTCTTTTAACCCCAGTTATAAAGACTTTAGAATTATTCATAAGTAAGATGTCATCAACATAAAGCCACACATAGATAATAAGAGTAGATTTAGGTTATTTAAATTATAGGCAGGTGTCATAACTACTTATAAAACTTAACTGTTTCATGCAAGAATCAAATTTTATTTTCCATTTCTTAGGAGATTGTTTTAGGCCATAGATGGATTTCTTCGATAAGCATGCATGATCAGGTTTAGTTTTATCAAAAAAGACCTTAGACTTTCTCATGTAAATAGTTTTAGTTAATTCACCATGAAGAAAAACAGTTTTGACATCCATCTGCTCTAATTCCCAATCAAACATAGTACACATATCCAGCAATAATATCATAGTTTTATATTTAACTACGAGTGCAAAAATATCAGTTTAATCTACCCCTTCCCATTAGGTAAATCCCTTGGCTACTAATCTAGCTTTGAATCTAGGTGAGTCCTTTAGACTATTACCATCTTTAAGCTTATAAATCCATTTGAAATCTATAAGTTTAGCCTTTTCTGGTTTAGGAACTAAGACCCAAGTCTTATTAGTTTTCATGGACTCTATTTCTTCATGCATAGAACTAATCCAGAGTTTATCACGATCATTATTCATAGCTTGTTCGTATGTCTCATGCACACAAGTCTTATCAATCACATTGGCAGACACAAAATCATAGTCAACAAGGCCTACATTGTTTACTAGTTCAGCATGCTCAACATTATTGTAACTAAACCTAGGATTCAGTTTCTTAAGTTTAGGTTCTGTATCTCTAGTAAGTTGGTACTCATTTAAATCATATTTATCATGCAAATCATCATTATTTTCTATCACATTATCATGCAAATATCATGCTCAGTAGAATGAGAAGAAATAGATAGAGAAGAGTTTGAAGTGTTTTCTCCCCTGTTTTCTCCCCCCTTATAATTTGTGCATTTGTTCCTGAATTGTTGCTCCCAAGATTCATTTGCCCTTCCTCATTGGCACTACTTTCTTCACTGGGGTCAACGTTGGACTCCTCAAGAGTCATGGGCACATGCCCAATGTCAAACTCCTCCTCATTAGGTATTGGAGGTAGTTCTGGAGTGTAGAAGTGAGATGAGGAGTTATGAACTTCCACCTCTTCTTCTATATCACTTGTAGGCACAGTTGGAATAGTTAGAGAACTTTCAAATGAAAACTCATTTTCATTAAATTCCACACTCCTAGATAATATCATCTTATAGGCATAAGGTTGTACAACAAGCAATTTATAGCCTTTTACACCCTCAAGATACCCAATCATGATGCATTTTTGAGCCCTAGGTTTCAGTTTTCCTTGTGAGAGGGTGGAATAATAAGTGCAACAAAAAGTCCTCAATAACTGAGGTCGGATTTGCTTCTAGTCCACTTCTCATAAGGAGTTTTAAACTCAATTACAACAAATGGAGATCTATTATGAGATAGGAAGTTGTTATAACTGCCTCTCCCCAACAAGAGTGTTTTAATCCGGAACTAATAAGCATACAATGAATCTTATTAAGTAAAGTTCTATTCATTTTCTCTGCCATTCCATTATGTTTTGGGTTTCCAGGCACGGTTAAGTGCCTTCTAATCCCATATATCCTACGATATTCAATGAAACTGTGATTGCAGAATTCAAGGCCATTATCTGTCCTAAGGTATTTAAGGTTATGATTTGATTGAGTTTATACATCAATTTTTGAGCTTTTAAAAACATCAAATGACTCATCTTTAGATTTAATAAGTTTAACTGAGACCTTTCTAGAGAAATGATCTATAAAATATATGAAATACCTCTTACCTCCGACTATACTTACTTGGACTGGGCCCCATAAGTCTAAGTGGACATATTCAAGAGGAGATTTAGCTACAAAAGAAGACCTCTTAAAAGGTTTATTAGTCATTTTTCCATAAAATAAATCCTCACATAAACTATTAACAGGTTGTTTATCAATTAAATCATGTTTATGCAAATAGGATAGGCCTTTACTACCTATGTCACCTAATTTGTTATGCCAAATTTCGTGTTATTAGAATGCAGATTGTTGTTATCAAGATGGGAGAGTTTTAATTCAGGAGACATCATAACATGTATAGGCCTCCTCTCTTAATTCCACTAATAAGGACTGTCTCATTTTTAATGTCATCCATTATACCATTTTGAACAAAAATCTTACAATATAATTCATCAAAGGATGATTCAGATAACAGATTTCTCCTATGATAGGGCACCCACCTAACATTTGAATAACTCTAACTTTGCCATCATACATTTTAAGTGGCACATTCCCTATGCATTTAACATCTAGGAAACTATTATTACCTAACATGACCCTATCTCCATTAATCAATTTTATAGAGGAGAAAAGAGACTTATTAAAACAAGCATGCATGGTGCAACCAAACTCAAGTATCCAAGTAGTTTTATCAGTGATGTTCAATTCAGATTCACAACACATAAGCATTTCATAGTCATAATACTCATGTGATTCTAACAAGGATGCAGAATTAACTTTGTCAGAATCTTCCTTTTTCTTGTTATAGAAATTTTTGATGAAGTGTCCAGTTTTTCCACAGAAAAAACATTTCTTCTTAACATCAGAGTTTGCCATATTAATATCCTTATTCTTACTGTCCTTTTTTCCTTTATATTTTTCTTAGTATACAAGACTTCACTTTTAGGCTCAGTTTTAGTCTTAAAGGCTCTTAGAGACTCATTCTTTTCAGTGATGAAATCAATAATTTTGATTTTAGTCAAGGTGTCATTCCCATATTGGATGACATCCTTGAAATTATTAAACCGAGCATATAAAACATTCAACAAAAGAACAACTTGATGATCTTCACATCTTTCTAAATCCCGAGTCATCTTTAGGAATTTATCCAAGTTATCATGCAAGGTTAAGTTTGTTTCCGCTTTAAATGTAAACAACCTACATAACAAGGAAATCCTAGATGTCAAAGACTTAGTTATGTAGAGGGATTCTAAAGCAATCCAAAGTTCTTTAATGTTCTTACATTTTACTATTTGCCTTGCAACATCATCCGAGAGCCTGGTTATAATTTCTTAGTGAGCCTGCTCATCCATCTCGAGCTTCCTCTCCTCAGACAGTGTTGCATACTCTTGAGTCACGACCTTATAATATTTCTCTTTTATCAGCATGGCCTTCATCTTGACTTTCCACATGGCAAAGTCAGATGAGACATCAAAGAGCTTCATCCTCATATTGTTGTCTGTCATCATAAAACAGTACATACAAGTCACTGTTGAAGATACAATACAAAACTATATGTTTTAGAATAACACAAGATGTAGAAAAGGAATCAAATACAATTTCAAACAGTGAATAAGTCTTGATTGGTAGGTTTTATACAACACTCAAGTTGTACGGATTCTACACTAATAAAGACTTAAAGAACCATATGGAGTTCACCAATACAGTACCACAGTCACACAAGACTAAGTTGTCATCTCTAAACACCACACAAGGTTTCAGAAAAAACAATCAATATCTCAACACAGAGCGCATGAGTCACACATGACTCAAAAACAAGTTCAAGCAATCTCAGTAAAGCTAGATCTGTACGTCTAAACAATTTTGGAAGACATATCTACTACTATAATAGCCAAATAATGTAACAATATATGTATATCAATAGAGAAAGCAAAAAAGAATATACAAAATCAATATAAGAGCAAGATTTCCTAGACATACAAATCCACAACCACACAAGGTCGAGAAGAGCATAAATACAAGAACCTGGCTCTAATACTAAACTTTAAAACTCAGATAGCGATCAAGATCAATATCAAATCTTAGAAACAGAACACAAGAACACAAGGTAATTTTAACGAGGTTCGGACAAGCCTGGTCCCCGTGGTCTCCAGATACGGACCAAATCTACTAAGTAAATGTTCAAAGTTTAAGAGGGCATACAAAAACAATACATGCACATATCAGACAAATGAAAGAACAACAATCACTAAAGCAAAGAGAAACTCCCCAATCATTTGCAGAAATGGAGCTTCTAGGCTTCTTCCCTCCGAGGCTTCTTTTGGCCACCTTTACACCTCCAAAGAACCAAGGAATTGCCAACACCAATGAGAAGGACACAAACTTCTGATTCACTACTGAAGCAAAGAGCATTTTCCTCAGAGAACCACCAAGCTCAACCACCGAGAGCAAGAGGAGCACAACCAAACCATAAGGAACAAACCCTTGGAGTTTATGGAGAGAGAAAGAGAGAGAGCTGTGAGAGTGTGACAAAGACAGTGAATGATTTGCTTTTGTCTTTTATCTCAAGGGAAACTAACAAGCATAGCAAGGACGTGGGATTCTCTAAACTGGGATTCCAAGGATGGACCGAGCACCTAAAACTTCCAGGATGTATTGGGCCTATTTCATTTCTTTCTGTTTTACATTAGGTCATCGTACCTGCACCTATACATATATTACAAGATACTTAGGAAATCACTTTTTCCTACCAGTAACATAGCCAGTATGTCAAAGAACATCCTAAAAATCTCGTTTAGAAATAAAACAAAAAACAAACAACCTAAAATTCCATCTCTACTTAACTCCACTCCAAACACCAAGTAATATCCTACTACACTAGATAATGTCAATCCACAACAAACACAAACTCAACCACCAACGCCTAAGGAAAAATCTGCATAGCATAACCACATCAATATGCATCCAACACTAGGAAAATAAATCTAATCCTATAATCTACTCCATACCATCATCAAATGTGCACCAAAAGTCTCCACAAGAAATAAGTGAGAAAAAACGTCAAAGATATGTCATGCATGCTCAAGAAAATCCACCAAAGATATATATCATGAATGCTCAGAATGAGAGGTAAAAATAGAGATTAGTCTACACCTTATAGCTACAAGTGAAATACTACCCGAAACACTCCTATACTCCATATACTTATGTCTCTAGCGCCAAAAATGTGAAAAGAACATCCTAAGACACTCAAATTCTTTTCACTCCAATTCTTGCTTAAGTGCCCTCTTGGGTTTCACTTAACACTCTCATGATAATAATCTCACCCACCTTACATCTCTCAGAAATATCATGTTGCCAGGCATATTGCTAAGCAGATTACCTGCTTGTTGTCTAAGTGTCCTGAATGGTTTTCAACTCATCCCAACATTTAATTTTGGCTCTTGTCATTTTTGCCTCTTTTATTTTTTTTATACTTATTTTCTTCAGATTATAGGGAAACATAAATAGCAAAGCATAATCTACTCCTCACACTTAAAAGAAGCATTATCCTCAATATGAATATCAGACAAATCTAATGAACAAGGCAGAAATAGAAAATACCGCTGTTGTTGAGGTGGTGGTGTTGGATATCTTGGGTACTGAGACCTAGAGAAAGCGTCCCAGTTTTGCATATGTTGCATCATAACTCCCATCAACTCATCGTGCCGAGTCTAGCGATTGTTCTGCAACGATATGAACTCGATGTAGCACTGGTCCTGGATTGTAGTATACTATGTGAAGCTCTGGTTCAGACTCTTGACTCGCTCTTAGGCCTTCTTGCCATAAACAACATTCTTGGACACATGCACATTCTCAACAACATGAGACACATAAGTCCCAGCAGCCGCACACAAATCTCAATCCTGGTATCGGTCACTCAGAAACGGCAAAGGTTCGGGCCTATTAAGCTTAATACTATGCACGTTCTGGGCACCAAAAACATAAAAATGCACATAACACAACTGATATCTCCCGTATTCACCCAGAACATACTCCCGGTCACTATGTAACATATGGAAATCCCCATTCAACTAATGTCGAACTGGAAGCGATGAGAAGCTGGCTCCTCCTCAGGCCGTTCGAGTTCAAGAACATCTACAATAAGAGTAATCATACCACCCAGACAAATCTTTCCACTCTAATCTCCGTGAAACTTCTCACTTCTTTTCAAAAAAATGCTTAGTCAAGCACCGTGAAACTATTTTGCATCATACTCCCACATTACTCTCAAATATGCCGTCCACATCTTTTTGACTTCTGGATGGACATAGAACGCCAAACATATCACCTTGTGGGCGAGATGAAGACACAGGTGCGACCACCAATATTATATTTGGTGATCACGGTGTTGTAGGCTGCATCAGTAGAATAAAAATAAAAGTCAAACGACGCAGTCTTGGCCGTCCAACCGCAATCAACTCGAGGAGAAGACAGACCAAAGATCTCATTCAAATCCCGCACCCTCAAAGTGTGAGAAGCAAAGACAAATGAAAGCGCAACTTTTTCCTTTGCGTATCCACCTTGAGAGTAAAGTCAGGGTGGAATATCCATAAAAATCACCGAGCCCGCAGTGTATGAGCATCTCCCGTAAGCAAACATCATTTTGTAACTCTCTCGCGAAGTTATGATCAAAGAACATTGTACTCATAAGGTCCTGAAGACCATATTAACCCGGATTTGAGCAGGATCGATACTCTTAGCCCTCTTCAGTGGTGGAGCATTTCTAGGACCGGCACCAGAAATCCATGGTCGGCGAGAAGTGATCTTAATTGGAGTACGGGAAAACAATCAGATTAGAGAATGTATAGAAAAACTGAAGACTCGGACTCACAGCTGGACACTTTCGTCGAGCGCCAAAATTTCAAGGATTACTATGGCGGTGGGCACGGCTGGGCTTTAGAGGGCGACGGAATAATGTTGGCCTTTTGCAATGTGGGCATGATGGTGGGCACTTTTGGTTATAGACGGCTGCCGAAAACCACGAACATGGAAAATTTCACCAACAACGGCGGGGGCTTCACTTCTTGAGACGATCGTGGTCCGAAGTAGCAATTGCCAAATATGGGACGCGGCCACCAAGATCTACCGAAACATAACTCAAAGAACTTGAAAATGGTTTGGAAACTTGAAGAACACTTCAATTTCTCGCCACACCTTCAGACCGGCCAAATGACCTGACAAACTGCCGACCGAGGAGGCATGAATCCAATAGAAGTGGTGCACGTGCAACTTTTGGTGGAATCTACCAGAAAATCAATTTGAAAGTAAGAGCGACATGCACATCTTTGTTTATGATTTTTAGGGGATGGGGGGGGGGTGTAAGTGGTATTCAAAATTGGGTTCTTGTGGGTTGTTGGGATTAGGGAGAGGTATATACATGAGGTGAATGGGAAAGAGAGAGGTGAAGCTTTTGAGTTTTGAGGGTTTAGGTTCAAGGAGAATTGTGGAGGAATGAGAAGGTGAATGAGAATGGAGGTGAGTTTGGAATTTTTGGGTATATCTATTCGAATTTCAGATTCCTGTAAAAAACGCTCTCATACTCGTTTAACAAATGCTTTAAACACACCATTCTTGTTTTTCCGTTCGATCTTCGCAAATGACTCACAACTAAAACGCTCTCTCATTCAAATTTTTTTTCTACACTCTATAGACTTTTCTCTTAGATTTATCTTATTCCTCTCTATATTTTTTTTGATTTTTTCCTTTTCGCTCTATTCTTTTACACTCTATTTTTGTTCGCTGTAGTCTTTTTCATACTTTAACTATTTTCCTCGCGAAACCTTGCTTTCATTAAGTTTCTAAAAATTGATAGTTCAAAAGACAAAACGATTTTTTTACTTTGTAGCTAAAATATGTGGAGGAAAATTGACTGAAACTGACTCGATCTACTCTAAAAATTGAAACTAATCCAACTAAATTAAGGGAAAGAAACTAACTTGCTCAGGTTGCCTCCTGAGAAGATCCTTATTTAGAGTCGTGGCTCGACTCCTTTATGCTCAACTCACATATGGATCGTTTGAGTTCATCGGAGCCTTATCTCGCCAAAACCGAGAACAATTGAAATTGAAGAGCTTGTGATTAGGACCTTGTTGGTGTTTAATCTTAGGCTTTGTAGCCTTTTCAGCGGACTCCATACACACTCCTCCACACTTACACTCTTTATGAGGATGATCTTTACTCTTAAGCTCATCTTGCTCACTTAAATAAATAGTTGAGGAACTATTTCCTCCTTGCAAGATTAGTTCGGTGGGGCCATTATGCAAAACATCAGTAGTAACAAGCATCTTCTTACTCGCATCGCTTTCGATATGATTGTTCGATCTCGGTACAACCGTGTCAATCCCATATAAGGACTGAATGAATGATATATTGGTAATAGTCGAATCAATAGTAAAAGTGATGGTTTTACCACCATAACCAATCGTGGTTGTGATTGCTCTCACATCTATTACAGTGGTCGTGGTTCTTATGAAAGGTCTCCCTATAATAACAAGGACCGCCTTGCCTCATACTCCATTTTGATGACATAAAAGTGCACGGGGAATGTAAACTCGCCCAAGCCACACTAATACATCCTCCAACTTTCCTGATGGAAGAATGTTGGATTTGTCAACCAATCTAACATCGACTCTCGTGTAGCTCAAAGGACCAAGGCGTAAAGAACAGTATAGGTAAGAAGGTAAGACATTGATTGACGCACCTAAATCAAGCTAATCTCGGTCGATCTTCTCTTCCCAAGCTTAATTGGGACCGTAAAAATTCACGGGTCTTCACACTTTTCAGGCATGTTTTGCAGCACCGTAGAACTTTGCTTGCCCATAGTCTTCTTCTTAAGAGCTCGTATTTGTTGCTCTTTCTCTACACACATCCATCCCATCTAAAAATCTTGCTGCAACTGGGTCCGCACGCATCTCGATGTACACATGCAAATTCCCCTCGACGTTGCAAAATGTCTCAAGCAGGTCCTTATGCGTCTTCATCTTCATTCTACTCAGAGTGGTTTGGAATGGTGCATCTGGTGTAATAACTTTCTCCTTAGGCACTGTCGAATTCCTAGTAAAAGCTTTGAACATGGATGGATCGACATAGAATTGACACTCTCATCACTCCCGGAAGACAGATAATCGTCTTCTATCTCTATTGGTCATAATCGCGAGACGGATTGACATAGAATTGACACTCTCATCACTCCCAAAAGGCGGATAACCATAACGTTGCGATTAGTTTCTTGGCGTTATCAGCTAGGCGGTGGGAAAAAAATCGCCCTCCTAGCACCCAGGCCTCGCCTAGGCACGTATTTTAGAACACTGGATGGAACAGAGGATGATGTAAATGAAGATAATAATGAGTTTGAGCCTGATGAGTCATACATGGAGCAAGACGTTAATGTGAAAGTTGTGGAGGATATGAGAATGAATAGATGGAGGATTAAATTATATTTCTAATTATTAAGTTAAAATCTGCGTTGAAAACTGTAGGATTTTTGCTTGTTGTGGTCTTGTAGATCTTCTTTATGAAGAATGCTATAAAGTCTATGAATTTTGGATGATTAATTAGCAAATCATATGCTTATATTAAAATTACATAGTTAAATTATGAACTACTATGAAAATTATGAATCAATATATTTCTATGTAGCTTTTCATATAAGGAAATTGTATTAAAATATAAAAAATAAGTATTATAATATTGATCCATGTAGGCCCCACCTAGGCCCCTACATAGGCTCCCGCCTAGACGCCTAGATGCTAGCCCCCCTCACTGCCTAGCACCCACCTAGTATTTTTTAGAATACTGCATACACACACTGAATACCTCCACTAACTCTAATAAGATATAAGTATTGAGCTCTCCATACCAGAGACAACAAAGCAAGGACTTTAAAAGAAAGCTCTGAACTCCAGGAAAAAGTCTACATTAAACTCAAGCTGCTTGATAATGTTGAACGATGGAATAACTCAATATATCTAGGAGATAATGAAAAGATGATATTCATAAGTACTTAGTAAAACCATAATATCTTCCTAAAACTATAACATTAAAATAACAAACCGAAACTAGAAAGCTAACAAACTTCAACGACCAAAGTTTTAGAAAGCGATAAAAAAGTAAGAAAAATTCCCATCTTGATTATGTAGAGATCGGATGGCGCCACCGGTTGTGCATAGGAAAAATCCTCGAACTCGACCTATAGGCACAAAAGTGCATAAGCAGGTGCTACTGAGAGATCAGTTGGCAGACTCCTTCATCTTCATTATTCACTTCTCTTCTCTTCTCTTCGAAACATCCATAAAGCATCGTAATAAGGTATATATGGTCGTAAAGTGATGCGCACCAAATATAAAACAATACAACTCAATACAAAAATAAATATATGCTAAAACTATGCAACTATACCTGTCATAGACGTGTACATCAGGGAGCCAGTCATAAAGAAAGTCCTAAGCAACAACTTTTTCATTGACACTAGTGAAGAAGATCTGCAGTAGAAGCTCAACTTTTGGTGAAAATTCAATCAAGATTCTAGCATAATTGAGTTTCTCTAGATGCGCTGAATTATAATCGGTTAGAATAGGGATACAGATAGCAGATCCGACTTTCTCAAGCATATTTCTAGACCAAAATCTCACATCCAAGTTTGGAGAAGTGACCCAAACTGGTATTTCAGTATACATGAAAAACTAAAGCCATATTCTTTTGCCAACAACGAAGGATCAACAATCAATTTGCCAAAATATATGAAGGAACTTTTCTAGTACATTATAAGATGTTCTCCCCGATTGAAATGGAAAATAAAGAGCCCCTTGTCCTTCTTAAGGATTCGGGGGAGGCCAATACTCGTCCACTAACTAGCAACAAACCTTTCCATGGCTCGGTTCACCATATTACCGCAAGAAATTGCTCCGACCAAGGTCAATCTCCATTTGTCTACAAATTCTTGTACATCAGGTTTGCTAAAAGGGATAGTACCGTCCTTGGTGCCAATGCCAAATTGAGTGGAATAGCCTTTAGGCTAGAACGGGAGCCACTGGTATCTTGGGCAAAAATCTTCCTCAAAGGAGGTACTTCTATGGTGGGATTTGGGTTGAGGGACACAAGGTTACGAGTTGAGGAGGGGGTTGGACTTGGGAGAAGCCGAGACAGCAATCACTGTAGAGGTGGAAGTGGGAACCTGGGTGGGGGGGATTGGGGGGGGGGGTTAGGGAATGAGTTAATAGTAGGAGCTAGAGGCAAATTTTGTGTGGGCTGAGAAGGTGGTGGAGGAGAGGAGGTGGTGAAAGAGGCGGGGGAGGTAGGTTCCGCACATATGGCAAGAGGGGAAGTGCCGAGAGAGCAGGGGAGGGCGGCGTACACCGGGAGAGAAAGGAAGCGTTGATTGTTAGCCTCTATGACACTATCGAGGATAGGGGGTAAAAGGGTTTTGGAATCACCAGGTGAGTAACCATTAGGGATCCCATATCCGGGAAAGGGAGGCGGTGTGCGGCAGGTGGAGGGTCGAGGGAGCGGGAGATAAAAAAGAGGCCGAGGAGGGGGGGGAAGGGTGGCTAATGAGGAGAGCTTCCCGGGAGGATCTCCTCTTTTTCCGGTGGCGGGCTACCTCCCATGGGGGCAAAGCCAGTAACATCGGCAACATACCCTAGGGAAAGGGGAGCTTTGCACATTTACTGTGCGTGTTGCATCTTCATTTTGATGATGTGTTTTATTATTTCAGAAAACTTTTTATAAAAATCAACCATTTATATGCCTATTTTCCCTACAATAAGAACAACACTATTAAACAATAGTGTTTTTAGGTCGGGCGTATGAGGAATACAACCCGAATATAGCAAAAAATGGTCCGTTTTTCAGTTTGATATGATAAAAGCCAAAGAGTCTGTCCTATTTCGTACGCAACCGAGCTCTATTGCTAAAGAGAGTGCAGATGGTATATAGTTTATCACTCCCGGTTCTGGCTTCTTCCCGTTCATGATAAAAGGTCAAGCACCTGTAGCACTTGATACAGCACGTCCGACCTCTATTCCTTCATATTCGTACTATAAAACTTATTTTTTTCCACATTGACTTTCAGTTCGTGCTCTATTGTATTAAACATCCGTTTAAAAACCAATAATTTATCATTGATTGATAGGTATATATCTCGGAATCTGGAGATCATAGCTATGAATTTTTACCCGAAAATTCAGATTATTGCTTGTTATATTAATTCATTATCCTGTATAAATATTACATTCAACTCATATGAATTTCAACTTTATCCAACTTACTAATAAATACCATAGATCAAGATGTCAACATCGTACAATATATTTTTTCACTTGGTTTTACTTAAAGGTCATACTACATCACTTGCAACCAATAAACAAAAACAATAAGTATTTCATAATCTCAGCATCATAATCTGATCTATCACGTCTCATTCCATAGGTTTTGTAATGTAAGCAACCCTTTGTTCGCTGCTTTGATCCAATGAGAAAATTTGAGTAGAACAAATAACTTTGATCATGTCACTCACAAATTTGCAACGATTGTAAAAGAAGATGGAGAAAATATTGATTGTACAAGAACATTCTGATACAGACGGGATATCTACGGCATGGTCATAGATCCTGAGTAACAAGACGGGTGAGAGTTAATAGTAGGGGCTAGAGGCAAATTTTGTGTGGGCTGAGAAGGTGGTGGAGGAGAGGAGGTGGTGAAAGAGGCGGGGGAGGTAGGTGCCGCACATATGGCAAGAGGGGAAGTGCCGAGAGAGCAGGGGAGGGCGGCGTACACCGGGAGAGAAAGGAAGCGTTGATTGTTAGCCTCTATGACACTATCGAGGATAGGGTAAAGGGTTTTGGAATCACCAGGTGAGTAACCATTAGGGATCCCATATCCGGGAAAGGGAGGCGGTGTGCGGCAGGTGGAGGGTCGAGGGAGCGGGAGATAAAAAAGAGGCCGAGGAGGGGGGGAAGGGTGGCTAATGAGGAGAGCTTCCGGGAGGATCTCCTCTTTTCCGGTGGCGGCTACCTCCCATGGGGGCAAAGCCAGTAACATCGGCAACATACCCTAGGGAAAGGGGAGCTTTGCACATTTACTGTGCGTGTTGCATCTTCATTTTGATGATGTGTTTTATTATTTCAGAAAACTTTTTATAAAAATCAACCATTTATATGCCTATTTTCCCTACAATAAGAACAACACTATTAAACAATAGTGTTTTTAGGTCGGGCGTATGAGGAATACAACCCGAATATAGCAAAAAATGGTCCGTTTTTCAGTTTGATATGATAAAAGCCAAAGAGTCTGTCCTATTTCGTACGCAACCGAGCTCTATTGCTAAAGAGAGTGCAGATGGTATATAGTTATCAGCCCGGTTCTGGCTTCTTCCCGTTCATGATAAAAGGTCAAGCACCTGTAGCACTTGATACAGCACGTCCGACCTCTATTCCTTCAATATTCGTACTATAAAACTTATTTTTTTCCACATTGACTTTCAGTTCGTGCTCTATTGTATTAAACATCCCGTTTAAAAAACCAATAATTTATCATTGATTGATAGGTATATATCTCGGAATCTGGAGATCATAGCTATGAATTTTTACCGGAAAATTCAGATTATTGCTTGTTATATTAATTCATTATCCTGTATAAATATTACATTCAACTCATATGAATTTCAACTTTATCCAACTTACTAATAAATACCATAGATCAAGATGTCAACATCGTACAATATATTTTTTCACTTGGTTTTACTTAAAAGGTCATACTACATCACTTGCAACCAAT
>NW_027369179.1:0-35000 GCF_046119375.1 Phyllobates terribilis
CCATATGTCCAGCGTGGCCCCTTTATATTTATCCTAGCCCACGTGTATCGAGCCTGCGCCCCCCCCCCCATATATCCATCCTGGCCCCCATGTGTCGAGCCTGCCCCCCCCATATATCCATCCTGGCCTTCATGTGTCCAGCTGCCCCCCATATATCCATCCTGGCCTCTGTGTCCATTCCCCCCCCCCATATATCCATCCTGGTCTCCATCTGTCCAGCCTGCCCCCCCATATATCCATCCTGGCCTCCATGTGTCCAGCCTGCCCCCCCATATATCCAACCTGCCCCCCCCATATATCCATCCTGCCCCCCTTCCCATGTGTCCAGCCAAACCCCCCATCCTTACATGTTCAGCCAGGCCCCCCCTTATGTATCCAGCCAGCCCCCCCATTTATGTGTCCAGCCAGGCCCCCTCACCCATGTGTCCAGCCAGGCACCCCCTTATGTGTCCAGCAGGCTCCCCCTTATGTGTCCAGGCAGGCTCCCCCTTATGTGTCCAGCCAGGTTCCCTCCCCTCCCATGTGTCCAGCCAGGCTCCGCCCTTATGTGTCCAGCTAATCTCCCCCTTATGTGTCCAGCCAGCCACCCCTCCCATGTGTCCAGCCAGGCACCCCCTTGTGTGTCCAGCCAGGCTCCCTCATGTGTCCAGCCAGGCTCCTTCCTTATGTGTCCAGCCAGGCTCCTTCCTTATGTGTCCAGCCAGGCTCCCTCCTTATGTGTCGAGGCAGGCTCCCCCTCCCATGTGTCCAGCCAGGTCTCAGTTGTGTGTCCAGCCAGGCCCTCTTGTGTGTCCAGCCAGGCCCCCCCCCCCTTGTGTGTCCAGCCAGGCTCCCCCTCGTGTGTCCAGCCAGGCCCACCTTGTGTGTCCAGCCAGGCCCCCCCCTTATGTGTCCAGGGAGGCTCCCCCTCCCATGTGTCCAGCCAGGCCCCCCCCTTGTGTGTCCAGCCAGGCCCCCCTTGTGTGTCCTGCCAGGCCTCCCCCCTTGTGTGTCCAGCCAGGCCCCCCCTTGTGTGTCCAGCCAGGCCCCCCCTTGTGTGTCCAGCCAGGCCCCCCCTTGTGTGTCCAGCCAGGCCCCCCCCCTTGTGTGTCCAGCCAGGCCCCCCCTTGTGTATCCAGCCAGGCCCCCATCCCATTCTGCATTCATTCACACACACAAAGATTCCTCTTAATATAATCAAAATATAAACCAATAACTCTAGTATTTTTCATCTTTGCAGGATACAACCAGGCTCTGTAGTGTTGGTTGGGGAAATAGGATGCTTGTCCCTGTAGTGTGTTCTTATACATAATAAGCCAGCATGGTGCACTACACGCATCTGTGTGACTGGCACATTATACAGGTTTTATTCATGTGCATTTAAATTCTAATCATTCACCCCTTTCCCTATGAATGGTCGGTGTGAGTGGTTGTTCATCAGTATGTTGCACCTGTGCTACCTCCCATCTTTTATCCCTGGAGTTTGTCTGTATCCAGCAGTTAAATTAAGAATAAAAATAGGATTTTTTTTTTACAAAATCTTCAGTTTTTCTCAAATTTGTTAATGCAAAAATGTATACACCCCACATCAAAAACTACTACTTGTAGTGTTTTGTATGACCGCCATGACTTTTAAGGACAGCAACAAGTTTTCTAGGCATGGAATGAACAAGTTGGAGACATACTGCAACATCTATTTTTTCCCTTTCTTCAAGAACAACCTCTTTAGAGCCTGGATGCTGGATGGAGAGTGATGCTTAAAGGGGTTTTCCTCACAAAAAAAAGTACATTTTAATCAATAGATTTTGTAATAATAAGTTCCACAATTGTATGTGTTTAAATAAAATGTTCCTGTGTTGAGATGATGTTATAAATGTGCCCCTGCTATGTATGGCGTAATTGCCGTGTCTGATCGTACAGGGACCTGGTCTGATCATTCCATAGCTCCTGGGCAGGGGGAAGCAAAAGAATATACAAACATTACAGCATGGGGTCACAACTGATTCTTTTTGTGAGGTAAAACATTTCCCTGCCTGTTTTTAAACAATGTTTTACTTCAAAGAAAGAATCATCTGCGATCCCCTGATGTAATATCAGTGCACATTTTTTTCTACCCCCTGCCCAAGAGCTGTGGTATAATCAGACCATGTTCCTGTACAGTCAGACACAGCCATTACACAGTACACAGCAGGGACACATTTATAAGATTATCTCAGCACAGGAACATTTTTTAAACATATCCAATTGTGGAAATTATTAGTATTCCAAGATATATTGATTAAAATGTACTATTGTTTGTGGGAAAACCCCTTTATTTTGTCTCTTCAGAATTCCCTGAAGGTCTTTTGATTGGGCTCAGATTAATTCTTGGCGACTGAATCTCTTTCACCCTGTTCTTTTTCAAAAATGCAACTTATGTGTGTTTTGGATCATTGTCATGTTGGAAATTGCATGTCTACCAAGGGCACAGAGTTATGGTTGCAGATTTTCTTTCAATATAGAGCAGTACATCTTTGAACTCATGATACCTTCAATGAAATATAGCTCCCCAGCACCAGCAGTACTCATAGAGCTCCACATAAGGATACTGCTGCCACCATGTTTTAGTGTTGGCATTATGCATTTACAAATATGAAATTAGAAAAATGCATGATGCCTACAGTGAAACATGGTGGTTGCATCAGTATCCTTAAGTGAGGCTGCATGAGTGCTGCTGATGTCGGGAGCTACATGACTATGATCCAAAGCACACATATGTTGCATTTCTGAAGAACAGATTGAAAATGATTCAGTGAGTATGTCTTCTAATCTGAACCCAAATGAAACACCTATGGGAGAAATTCTGAAGAGATAAGTTGAGCATCACGCTGCATCCAGCATCCAGTCTCTAAAAAGATTGCTTTTATGCCGCCAAGTTGTTTATTCCACTCCTAGAAGAGCTGCTTTTTTCTTGCTATAATACAAATTCTAACAGTCTATTCAGTTGAACTATCAGCTGTGTATCCTCCAGACTTCTGCACAACACAACTGATGGTCCCAACCCCTTTTATAAGGCAAGAAATCCCACTTATTAAACTTGACAGGGCACACCTGTGAAGTGAAAACCATTTCCGGTGACCACCTCTTGAAGCTCATCAAGAGAATGCCAAGAGTGTGCAAAGCAGTCATCAAAGCAAAAGGTGGGTACTTTGAAGAACCTAGAATATAAGACATATTTTCAGTTGTTTCACACTTTTTTGTTAAGTACATAATTCCACATGTGGTAATTCATAGTTTTGATGCCTTCAGTGTGAATGTACAATTTTCAAAGTCATGAAAATACAGAAAAATCTTTAAATGGGAAGGTGTGTCCAAACTTTTGGTCTGTACTGTATATATAATGTATATATATATTATTTTTTCACCCTTACTAATAAGTGTTTCATTACTATACAGAGGAAGATTCTGAGGGAGATGATGCTTCACCTATAGGTATGTACTGCACAATACCATTCCATGTTTCTTAACCCTGTCTCGTGTAAATCAGCATTAACCTTCCTGATAGCCCCATTTTTCAAGTCTGATACGTCACTTTCTGCGGTAATAACTTTAAAATGCTTCTGTCAGTGATTCTGAGATTGTGATTTTGTTGTTGTAAAACATTTTACCTGTTACTACCGGTAAATTCAGATCTGTTGTTTTGTCTTTGTTCATGAAAATATTCCAAATTTTCTGAAAATTTTGAAAAATGTGCAATCTTTAAACTTGTATACCCTTAATGACATGTATATAGTGTAAGATGGCTGACGGACAGGTCCTTGAGGGGAAATATGTATCATCGAGGTTGGTAGCTTCGGTGATGTAAACCCGAGAAAGCATGCTCCAGCACGTATACTGCTGACAGGGTTAATAGGGCGTATCAGGCCGGTTTTAAGAGCAGTCATAAAAAATGGGTGGGAATGGCTGCCCACATATCCCCACCTCTGGAGCGTGGTTTGGTAAATAAAATAGAGACCAAATGTCTCATTCAGTGTCTGTGTCTGGAGACCTGTGGATCTCCAAGGCGTTAGTCTGTACTAAGGATTGGACACTGACCTGAGCAGGCGAACCGGTAACATTGTGTGGACATTTTACTTTGTGCTTCCACTTTGTGCCGGAAAACGCTATTTTTGTTTATGCTGTCTGAATAAACCAGTTTGGATTTCAATGAAAATGCTTCCTGTGTCTACCTCAACCGCAGACGAGTGAGTATTAAACCCTACAATTGGTGCTAGAAGCACAGTCACAAATCCCAAGGGGCAGTGTGACTGCTACAGGAAACCTTTTATGTCTTGGGTGAAGGCCGTCAGCCAGTAGGGGACGTCTGGCATCATGGAGGAGCTGATAAAGCAACTGGTGCAGGCTAATCTCCGGCAGCATCAACCGCAGCAGTGGCAGCAGCAGCAGTACAAGCAGCAGATAAACCTCCTAGCCGAGTTAATCCATGGCAGTTCAATCGCCCCACCCCCAAGTCCAAGTGATGACTCACTTGCCAGGAAGACGTTAAGAAGAGCCTTACAAAAGATGATCCCGGGTGATGAGGACGAGGCGTTTCTGACAATTTTTGAGAGGGTGGCGGGGCGAGAGATATTGCCTCCAGAGCAGTGGGCGGAGGTTCTGGCACCATATTTAACAGGGCAACAGCAGAAGGCCTATTATAACTTGGCCTTGCAAGATGCAAAAGAGTACATCAAGTTGAAGACTGAGATTTTGGCGTGCTTAGGAGTGACTCTGACTGACATGATGCGGGTGTACCACTGGGCCTATTGCAGTGACAAACCTTCCCGGTCCCAAATGTTTTACCTCCTACACTTGGTCCAAAAGTGGTAGCAACCGGAATCTTCCTCTCCAGCACATATAGTGGCGAGGATTGTGATGGACAGGTTCATACACTCCCTTCCAAGGCTGGTGCCATCCTGGGTTGCCCAGGGAGATCCCCATAATGCCAATGACCTTGTGAGGTTGGTAGAAAGGTACCAGGCGGTCGAGAGTGCTTTGGGGAAGTAAGGGGTGGGAGCATCTCCATACTGTGGTTACCAACAGGGGGGATGGACACCCAAAAGTGGGGAACTAGAACCACATCTGGGGGGCATCCTAGAGTTCAGGAGGGGTCCCGAGTTGCTACCAAAGGCCCCATCCAATAACTTAATTTGTTGGCGATGTCACACCCCGGGTCTAATAGTGGCCTGTTGCCCTATGACCAACGAGCCAGTAGACTGCAGCACAGGACGCTACTTTGCATATCCTGCTTGTAGTGCTGTCCCTCCACGAGGCGTGGGACCACAGGCATGCCCCGTGTCAGTGAATGGAGCGCAAATGACTGGTCTGTTCGATTCTGGGAGTTTGGTAACCCTAGTGAGGGCCATAATTCCTCATCGTCTGATTCTGCAGAAAAAAGTGGACATCTGCTGTATCCATCGAGACGCTAAGGACTACCCTGTGGTCCTAGTGGTCATAGGCACAAACTGTAGCACCGAGTCCCATGAGGTGGGCGTAGTCAAGGACCTGTTGCACGCTGTTATAATAGGGCAGGACTTTGCCTTGCTTTGGGACTTGTGGGAGAAAGGGAGGAAGCTGGGTTGTCCAGACCACAACCAGGTCGCTCCTAAAGAAACCTCGTCGCAGGCCGCAACCGACAGTTTTCCCTTTCATGTGCTTGTTGGGGGTGAGGATGAAGCAGCATCCCTGAGCTGGAGGTGGGGATACTTTGGAAACGCCCAGCTCAGGGACTGAACTCTAAAAGGTGTGTTTAATAATGTCACTGTTCTGAATGGTGTTGCTCAAGAGTCTAGGGCTGATACCTGATATCCGTACTTTGCTGGAATTGGGGAGTTACTATGTCAGGTCACGAAGCTCAGAAGAGAGGTAATCGATCAGTTACTAGTGCCAGGGCCGTACAGACGCAGGGTGTTAGATATGGCCAATGTACATGTCTTAGGTGGTCATCTGGAGGTAGAAAAAGCCCAGGAAAGAATCTTCCAGAGGGTCTACTGGCCCAGTTGTCACCGAGAGATTGTGAATTACTGTAGGTCCTGTCACACCTATCAGTTGACCTCCCCTGTGGCTCACTTCCGTAGCCCTTTAGTGCCACTACCTGTCATTGAGGTCCCAATCGATCGCATCACCATGGATCTAGTGGGACCCCTGGTCAAGTCCGCCAGAGCACATCAGTATATCTTGGTGGTACTGGACAACGCTACATGTTACCCGGAGGCTGTACCACCACGAAACTCCTCTGCCAAGTGCATAGTCCAGGAGCTAGTCCACATCTTTTCTAGAATGGGGTTGCCTAAGGAGATCCTAACGGACCAAGGGACCCCATTTATGTCAAGGGGGATGAGGGAGTTGTGAAAAATCCTGCAAATCACACAACTCAGGACCTCAGTCTACCACCCCCAGACAGACGGCTTAGTGGAGAGGTTTAATAAAACCTTGAAGGCCATGTTGAAGAAGGTCGTAGAGAAAGACTGCCGGAACTGGTACTGTCTACTGCCGTACCTTCTGTTTTCTATTAGAGAAGTCCCACAGGCCTCTACTGGCTTCTCACCATTTGAGCTGTTATATAGCTGACAGCCCCTTGGACTCCTGGATGTAGCAAAGGAGACTTCGGAGGCGGGGTCTACACCCTACAGGAATGTAATCAAACATGTGGCCCAGATGCAAGAAAGGATTTTTGAGGCGATGCCTATTGTGAAAGAACACCTCCTCAAAGCACAAGAGGCACAGTCAAGGGTGTACTAAAGATCAGCGAGGGTGAGACACTTCCACCTTGGAAATTGGGTACTAGTGCCTACGGTGGAGAGCAAATTCCTGACCAAGTGGCAGGGCCCCTATGAAGTTCTTGAAAAGCTTGGCAATGTCAACTATAGAGTCCACTAATCAGGGAAAAGGAAGCCCTACCAGGTGTACCAGGTCAACCTGATCAAGCCATGGCGACATAGGGAGTTTGTGGAAGCTCCTGTTTGGTGGCGAAGACCAAAGCCCACGTGAAGGAAGTCAAGCTGGCAGAGTCGCTGTCACATGCCCAGATGCCACAGTGCCGAGAGTTGCTATAGCGGAACTGAGACCTGTTCTCAGAACTACCAGGGCGTACTCGGATCATAGAGCATGAGTTTCTTCCGGGTCATCATGTCCAAGTAAATATGAAGCCGTATCGGATTCCCGAAGCCCACCGAGAGGTGATTGCAAAAGAGGTGAAGCGGATGCTGAGCATGGGAGTCATTGAGGAGTCCAGGAGTGGCTGGTCCAGTCCCATAGTCTTAGTGCCAAAACCAAATAGAGAATGGCAGTTTTGCAATGACTATAGGAAACTCAACAAATTCTTGAAGTTTGACACCTACCCAATGCCCAGTGTAGATGAACTGTTTGAAAGGTTGGGGCCAGCCAGGTATATTACCACCCTTGACCTCGCTAAAGGAATTGGCAAATACCCATGTCCCAAGATGCCAAGGAGAAGACTGTCTTCTCAACGCCAGATTGTTGATTCTAGTACACAAGGATGTTGTTTGGGTTGCAAGAAGCCCTGGCTACCTTCCAGAGGACCATGGACTTGATTCTAGCTCCCCACAAGAAGTATGCAGCAGCCTACTTGGATGACATCGTGATCTATAGCCAGGATTGGGGAAGCCATCTGAGCAAAGTCCAGGCGATACTTGATTCTTTAAAGAAGGCAGGGTTTTCTATAAACCTGAAGAAATGTGCCATGGGCATTGAAGAAACCAAATACTTGGGTTATGTCGTAGGGAGAGGTGAAATAAAGCCCCAAATAAAGTCGACGTGATCAAGAAGAGTTGGCCACTACCCCTCTCAGGGAAACAGGTCAAAGCGTTCCTAGGCATCGTGGGCTATTACCGCCGGTTCATCCCTAACTTCGTCATGATAGCGGCCCCTTTGACAGACCTCCTTACAGGGACAAAGTCGGTTATGGCTAAGTAATCTCCAGAAGCTGAGACTGCCTTCGCGGAACTGAAGGTAGCTCTGTGTAAACAGACAGTTATGGTGGCACCGGATTTCTCAAATAAGTTTGTGGTCCAGACAGACATGTCAGATGTCGGGCTGGGTGCTGTCCTATCACAGGAAGTGAATGGGGAAGAGCATCCCATAATGTATTTAAGTCAGAATGTGACATCCTGTGGGAAGAATTACTCCATTGTGGAAAAGGCCATCAAGTGGGTGTTGGACACTTCAAGATACTACCTCTTAGGCAGGAAGTTCAGGCTAGTGTCAGACCATGCCGCACTAAGGTGGATGAGGGACAAGAAGGGGAACGATGCCGGAGTGACCAGATGGTCCCTAGCCCTTCAGGATTTTAGCTTCCATGCAGAGCATAGGCCCGGGAAACTGCATGGCAATGCTGATGCACTGTCGAGGGTCCACTGCTGTCGGGGTGGTGACTCTGCACCGTATGCCCCCTCTACTCCAGACTCATACACAGGTATATAGACTATTCTATACCCGCCTATATTGGTTTATTATTATGGAATAGTTTATACGTTAGGAGCTATTTCCATCATTGCCCCTCTCTTGCATCCTGTGGTTCTTTTGCACAATATTTATTTACACCCTGATAGAGGTAGTACATATGTTTTCCCCATATCTAATACATATAATCTGTATTGATATACACCTGGTTTCTTATTGTTTTATTTATATGTGTATTATATATATATATATATATATATATATATATATATATGTATATATATATACACATATACATAATGGGTATGGAAAGTATTCAGACCCCTTGTGATCCTCCTTGAGATGGTTCTACTCCTTCATTGGAGTCCAGCTGTGTTTAATTAAACTGATAGGACTTGATTTGGAAAGGCACACACCTGTCTGTATAAAGGCCCCGTCACACTAAGCGATGCAACAGCGATCCCGACAACGTTACGACCTGTCAGGGATCGTTGCTGCATCGCTAATACATCGCTGGTGAGCTGTCAAACAGGCAGGCTCACCAGCGATCAGGGGAGCAGCGATATCGTGGAAAGAATCGTTCCACGATGTCCTGCTCCCGTCACCAGCCTGCTGCTTAAGCAGGAGCAGGCTGGTAACTATGGTAAACATCGGGTTACTAAGTGCGCGTGTGCCCCTAGTAACCCGCTGTTTACCATGGATACCACTCTGCTACGGTGCGCGGGAGCCTCCGCGCACAGTAGCAGAGTGGTATCCATGGTAAACAGCGGGTTACTAAGTGCGCGCGTGCCCCTAGTAACCCGATATTTACCATGGTTACCAGCCAGTTCTTTGGTCCCGCTGGTCACACACAGCGATGTGTGCTGGCCAGCGGGAGGCCAACGACCAAAAAATGGTCCAGGACACTTTGCAGCGATCAGCGACCTCACAGCAGGGGCCTGATCGTTGCAAAGTGTAACACATAGCGACATCGCTGGTGAGGTCGCTGGTGAGTCACCAAAACCGTGACACAGCAGCGATCTCGCTAGCGATATCACTATGTGAGACGGGGGCTTAAGACCTCACAGCTCACAATGCATGTCAGACCAAATGAAAACCATGAGCTCAAAGAAACTGCCCAAGGAGCTCAGAGACAGAATTGTGGCAAGGCACAGATCTGGCCAAGGTTACAAAATAATTTCTGCATTACTCAAGGTTCCTAAGAGCACAGTGGCCTCCATAATCCTTAAATGGAAGAAGTTTGGGACCACCAGAAGTCTTCCTAGACCTGGCCATCCAGTCAAACAAAGCAATCGTGGGAGAATATCCATGGTGAGAGAGGTAAAGAAGAACCCCAAAATCACTGTGACTAAGCTCCAGAGATGCAGTAGGGAGATGGGAGAAAGTTCCACAAAGTCAACTATCACTGCAGCCCTCCACCAGTCAGGCCTTTATGGCAGAGTGGCCCGACGGAATCCTCTCCTCAGTGCAAGACAAATGAAAGTCCGCATAGAGTTTGCTCAAAAACACATGAAGGACTCCCAGACTATGAGAAATAAGATTCTCTGGTCTGATGAGATGAAGATAGATCTTTTTGATGATAATTCTAAGCGGTATGTGTGGAGAAAACCAGGCACTGCTCATCACCTACCCAATACAATCCCAACAGTGAAACATGGTGGTGGCAGCATCATGCTATGGGGGTGTTTTTCAGCTACAGGGACATGACGACTGGTTGCAATTGAAGGAAACATGAATGCGGCCAAGTACAGAGATATCCTGAGTGAAAACCTCTTCCAGAGTGCTCTGGACCTCAGACTTGGCCGAAGGTTCACCTTCGAACAAGACAATGACCCTAAGCACACAGCTATAATGACAAAGGAGTGGCCTCACAACAACTCTGTGACCATTCTTGACTGGTCCAGCCAGAGCCCTGACCTAAACCTAATTGAGCATCTCTGGAGAGACCTGAAAATGGCTGTCCACCAACGTTCACCATCCAACCTGTCGGAACTGGACAGGAACTGCAAGGAAGAATGGCAGAGGATCCCCAAATCCAGGTGTGAAAAACTTGTTGCTTCATACCCAAGAAGACTCATGGCTGTACTAATTCAAATACCGAGCAAGGGGGCTGAATATTTATGACCATGTGATATTTCAGTTTTTCTTTTTTAATAAATTTGCAAAAATTTCTAGGTTTCTGTTTTTTTTCCTGTCAAGATAGGATGCAAAGTGTACTTTAATGAGAAAAAAAATGAACTTTTTAGAATTTATCAAATGGCTGCAATGAAACAAAGATTGAAAAATTTAAAGGGGTCTGAATACTTTCCGTGCCCACTGTATGTATATATATGTATTCTGGTGGCAATGGTGGCAATGGTATATATTCCATTGATTTGTACTGTACATTTGCATGTGGGAAACACATGTTGTTCAGCGCTTTCTCCTGGTTGCTTTGTTCCCACCCCTATTCGTATTTTAGCTTGATCCATTAAAATTTGTTATATTTTAGCATACTCTGGTCTTCTTTTTGGTTCTATATCATTGGTTTTCTGTGTTTTAGTTACCGATTGGTCTATACAGTCCTTTTTAAACATGCATCCTGACTAGGTAGTGTATGTATGTATGTATATATATACATATATACATACATATGCATGCATACATACATACACACACACACAGTGTTATGCTTAATGCATTTCCTTCTCAGAACTGATTATTCTTCTTCTAATCTTCATGTGTATCGTCATTTTCGAATTTTGAGTTTTTTTGCTTATTGATAGCCAAGCCCGCCAGCTTTGGGCAGAGGAGGGTATGTAAGATGGCCACCGGACAGGTCCTCGAGGTTGTTAACTTCGGTGATGTAAACCCAGAAAAGCATGCTCCAGCACATATAGTACTGAAAGGGTTAATAGGACGTATGAGGGCCGCTTTTATGAGCAGTCATAAGAGATTGGTGGGAATGGCTGCTCACATATCCCCACCCCGGGGGCGTGGTTTGGTAAATAAAATGGAGACCAATTGTCTCATTCTGTGTCTGGAGATATGTGGATCTCCAGGATGCTGGTCTGTGCTAAACACCTAAGGATTTGAAACTGACCTGAGCGGTCGAACCCGCAACATTGTATGGACATTTTACTTTGTATTTCCACTTTGTGCCGGAAAAGGGTGTTTTAGTTTTGCTACCTGAGCAGTTTATGCTGTCTGAATAAACTAGCCTGGATTTCAATGAAAATGCTTCCTGTGCCTACCTCAGCCGCAGCCGAGTGAGTACCAAACCGTACAGTAGCTATACAATATTAGTGTCTGCTATACAAGGAGTAATGCTGCATTCAGGATAAATTGTTTAATAAATTGTGCAGTCTAAATATTAGGGCTGAAGTAACATTTTAGCTGAATGGAATTTGACTAAATGGAATTATTAATTTTTTTTCCTTATATTTTCATTAATGCAAAGCACCTCAAGGAATAGCAAACTTCTTGTATGCTTTGAAACCTCCATTCTTTAAATTGGGGTGTTTTTTAGGGGGTTACAATAAAAGGCCCTTCAAAGTCACTTCAAAAGTGAATAGGTCCATAAAAGTGCAGTTTATTTTAAATTTCCTTGGAAATATGAAAAATTGCTGCTAAAATTGTAACCCCTTCATGACCTTTGACATACCTATACGTCCTGATCGGGAAGGGATTCCCAACCACTGACATACAGTAACATCATGACGATTGTGCCGGGCCCAGGGGCTGTGCCCTCACCATCATCGTCGGGAGCTTGGCTTAAGTGATAGCAGAGCCTCGGCTGTCACTGTCAGGAGCATTGCCCTCACCATTCCCAGCTTTTTAACCCCTTAAATGTCATTATCAATAGAAATAACAGCATTTAGAAGGCTTGAGGAGGGAGAGGGCTCCCTCTCCTACGTGATCTGCATCGGGTGCCATCATACACTGGGAGATCCCCTGAGGTGCCATAACAGCCTGAGGACCCCATTTTACAAAGTACACCTCTCAGTGAACTCATCTAGGGGTGCAATGATCATATTAACACCATGGGTGTGTCACAGAATTTTATACCATTGGGCAGTGAAGAAAAAATAATTACATTTTTATCTCAAATATTTTGTTTAGCCCCAGATTTTACATTTTAAATGGGGTTAATGGATACAACTGGCCCCTAAAATGTGGCCCACAATTTCTGCTGAATGTGGAAATACCTCATATGTGACTGTACAGTACTGCTTAGCCACACGGCGACACTCGGGAAGGACGGAGCGCTATTTGACTGCTGGAGTATAGGTTTTCCTAGAATAGTTTGCGGACTCCATATACAGAGACCCTAAATGCTAAAAGAGCAGAATACCCCCCCTCAAGTGACCCCATTTTGTAAGTTATACCCCTGCCAAACATGTGGATGGTAAATCTGATGTAGGCACACACTGGAGCTCTGGAGGACGGGGGTGGGGGGTAGCATTAAAATTTCGGAGCACAGAATTTGCTATATTTCTTTTGGGGGCGAGGAGTTATTTCACTTTTCCAGTGCCCTTGTGCTACCAGTAACGTGGAAGCACCCTATATTTACATTGACAGATGAAACCAGGGGAGGAGTCCTGAGGAGATAATTTGCATATTCCCACTGCATTTTGGGATAAGTGAAGAGTCTCCGCGAGCTCAAAGAACACTGGATTTTGGCCGTTGGAGCTGAAAGGAGGACATCGGTAAACCGAATTTTGGAGCGTATTTCACTGTTTTCATAACACATTAACAATAAGAACATGGAAGAGTCCAGGAGCCATTTGGTGAGCTGCATATCCTGATACATGTTCACATACTTGCCAGGGAAAAGCCAAACTTCACATGCCAGAAATGCAAGCTTGTGTCCCTGTTGGAGGAAAAGTTGCGAAATCTAGAAGAGAGGTTAACTACCTTGAAAATCATTAAGGAAGGTGAAGAGTTCTTAGACAGAGGATAATTATCCCTTCATGATACAGGAAGAGAAGAAATTCGAACTGCACCTGATGAAACAGAGGAATGGAAGCATGTGACCCAGAGAAGCAGGAGTATCGAGAGGCAGTCAGCACCCATACTGCTCAGGAACCAGTACCAGGCTCTCACACAGGAGAACCATGAAGAAATACAGCAAGATAAGACTTTGCCCACAATGAATAACCTTGTAAGCCCTCAGAATCCTCCGGGATAGAGAAAGAAAATGTTGTGAAGGAAAAACGGAGAGTGGTGGTCATGGGGGATTCCCTGTTGAGAGGAACAGAGGCCGCTATCTGCAGACCAGACATAACCTCAAGAGAAATGTGCTGTCTTCCAGGAGCAAAAATTAAAGATGTGTCTGACAGGATATCAAGACTTTTCAGACCTACAGATCACTACCCATTCCTGCTAATACATGTGGGGACAAATGACCCTGCAAGAAAGGACCTGGAAACCATCTGCAGTGACTTTGAAGACTTAGGCAAGAAAGTGAAAGAATTGGGAGCGCAGGTGGTCTTCTCATCCATCCTCCCAGTGGATGGCCATGGAACAATGAGGTGGAATAAGATTCTACAGGTGAACAACTGGCTACGTCGATGGTGCTGTCAACAAGGATTTGGATTTCTGGATCACGGAATGAATTATCTATATGATGGACTACTTGCTAGAGATGGGGTGCCCCTTACGAAGACTGGAAAACATGTATTTGGAAGTCGCCTTGCTACACTCATCAGGAGAGCTTTAAACTAGATCAATGTGGGAAGGGAAGCAAAAGGCCAGAAAAAGCCATACAGCTGACAAATACTATTGAGATCTCTGCTATTGGAAGCGGAAAGGAAGAACAAAGACAAAAAAATCTAAGTAATAAAAATATGGGAGGAAGAGAAACCAATCACAAACTAAAATGTTTTTATACAAATGCACAAAGCATGGGCAACAAACAAGGAGAATTGGAACTACTAACGCAGGAAAAGAAATATGATGTCATTGGAATCACTGAAACTTGGTGGGACGATACACATGATTGGAATACAAGGCTAAAAGGATACAACTTATTTGCAAGAAGCAGACTTGATAAACGAGGAGGAGGTGTCGCATTGTATGTTAGAAAAGCGTATATCTGCAGAGAGATTGAAGCAGAGACTGGGAGTTCTGTGGAAAGTGTTTGGGTAAGAATACAAGGAGAGAACAACGGAAAGGACACCATTGTAGGCATTTACTACAGGCCACCTGGGCAAGCTGAAGATATGGATGAACTCTTTATGTATCAAATGACCAAGTTCTCCAAAAAATATGACGTAGTGGTCATGGGAGATTTCAACTATCCATACATTTGTTGGGAATCTCTCTCAAGTAAAACTAACAGGTCAAGCAAATTCTTATCCTCTCTTGCTGACAACTTTATCTTCCAAAAGGTAGGGGAGAAAACAAGGGGATCTGCTACTTTGGATCTAATCCTTATAAACAGGGAGGAAATGGTTGAGGAGATAAAAGTGGCTGGGACCCTAGGAAGCAGCGATCATGCTATTATAGAATTTTGGATAACTAGAGGAGGAAGACATGTGAAGACTCAAACTTCAAGGTTAGATTTTAAATAGGCAGATTTTAAGAGACTCAGAAAGAGAATAGGAGGGATCCAATGGCTGGATGTCCTTAAGGACAAAAATGTCCAGGAAGGATGGGAAATTTTTAAAAATGAGATTCTCAAAGCACAATCGTTAACAATCCCGAAAAGTAGGAAGAATGGGAAGCATTTAAGGAAACCAGGATGGATGAACACAGAACTTAAACACATGCTAAAAAGAAAGAAAGAAATGTTTATCAAATGCAAAGAAGGAGTCATATCTAAAGAAGATTATAATGCAGTCTGCAGATCCTGCAGGGCACGTATCAGGTCAGCTAAAGCTGACAATGAATTAAGGCTTGCAAGAGATGTCAAAAGCAATAAAAAAGGATTTTGAGGGTATGTCAAAAGTAAAAGAAAAGTCAATGATGCTATAGGATTTTTACAGGATGAAAATGGTGAAATGGTAAGAAAGGATGTTGAGAAGGCCGAACTTTTTAATTCCTATTTTGCATCTGTTTTCTCTCAGAAAGAAAATGGAACATCAACTGATCTTCACTGTCCTATTAAAGGAATTGAAGAATCCAGGTTATCTGTAAACAGAAAGATTGTGAGGGAATATTTAGCTAACATAAATGAGTTCAAGTCTCCAGGTCCAGATGAATTAAACCCCAGAGTACTGAAGGAGATCGTAGAAGAAATTTTAGAACAACTCTCCATAATCTTTGAAAATTCTTGGAGAACAGGAGAAATCCCAGAAGACTGGAGAAGAGCAAATGTTGTTCCTATCTTCAAAAAGGGGAAGAAAGTGGACCCAGGGAACTATAGGCCGGTGAGTCTGACTGCTATACCAGGAAAGATCTTTGAACAAATTATTAAACAACATGTATGTAAGTACCTGGATAAGAATGAAGTGATTAACCAGAGTCAGCATGGGTTTGTAACTAACAAATCAAGTCAGACTAACTTAATTTCCTTCTATGACAGAATCACTGACTGGGTGGATCAGGGAAATTGTTAAGGGGACGGTTGCAAACAACTTTTATTCAATAATGGAAAGCAACCTTACACAGGGTCCGCGATGCAGCCTGGTGGACTGCGGCCAAACACCTTCCGGGTGAGAAGGTAAAACAACCAACTTAAATAACAATCCCTTCCGTGTTACTGCACACCGGAACGGGAATAGGGATTCGCACTATCTCCGTTAACAGCACGAGAGATGTGCGATAAATAATATATCTGTAGCCCTGTTAACTGCACAGGGACTACACAGCAGACGCTAGGATGCGTGTGTGACTCACGTCGGCGAATATGTGCTCCCAGCCGGCGTGCTACCGCACTGAGGAGTATCTCTCCACGTGGCTTACAGGCGGTGCTGGGAATAGGGTGTCTGCAGACTGCTCGGGGTGTATGGCGACCCCTTTGTCGGAGCCAGACTGTCAGATGAAGCTACCTGCCTATTTCATCTAAGCCTGCCTATTTCCACTAAACCTGCCTGCCAGAAACTAAAGCACACCTGGAGCCCAAAAGACCAAGCGTCCACACAACACCATCACAGCTCAATGATCAGAGCGCGCCGCCATGTTTGTGGGCGGGCTATTTAAAGATTAAGCCCTGCCCACCGTCGCACTATTGGTGACGTCACCCGCAACCAATCAGGCGGCGCCAGGTCACCGGATCAGCTGACTCCCAAACCACCAATCACGGTCCACCATGTCACAGGCATGCTCAGTGCAGAGAATCCTGGACTTAAGCTTTAGCAGCCCTGTTTCCCTCCGCAACCTATCCTTCATGTTGCTAGGAACAAAGACCCAAGAGACAACCTGTACATCTCGTGCACCAGCTAGGCGTTGGGACTGATGATGATGTTGAGCAGCATCATCCCTGGCTGGACTGGAATGGGAGACTACAGAATCCACTGATGGTTCTGAACCTATTTCAAATCTAGCAAACACCTGACGCCTAACAGAAATGCCGTAGATATAGTATATCTTGACTTCAGCAAAGTATTTGACAAAGTATCTCACACCATCCTTATTGAAAAAATGACCAAGTATTGAAAGGACAAGGCAACTGTTAGGTGGATTCATAACTGGCTTAGTGATCGGACTCAACGGGTGGTCGTAAATGGCTTCACATCCAGCTGGATGAATGTCTCAAGTGGGGTACCACAGGGCTCTGTCCTGGGACCTGTATTGTTCAACATCTTTATCAATGATTTAGATGAAGGAATTGAGGGTAAACTGATTAAATTTGCTGATGACACAAAGCTAGGAGGGATAGCTAACACTAGAGAAGAGAGAGACAGGATTCAAAAAGACCTAAATAAACTGGAGCAGTGTGCAGCAAGTAACAGAATGTTTTTTAACAGGGAAAAATTCAAAGTACTACATCTGGGCAATAAAAATGAAAAAAGCATGTACAAAATGGGAGGAATAGAGCTAAGCAACAGTACATGTGAAAAATACTTAGTTATACTAATAGATCATAGACTGAACATGAGTAAACAGTGTGATGCAGCAGCTAAAAAAGACAAATACAATTCTGGGATGTTTTAACAGAAGCATACAATCTAGATCATGTGAAGTCATTATCGGACTTTACTCCTCCTTGTTCAGACCTCATCTGGTATACTGTGTCCAGTTTTGGGCACCACATTTTAAAAAAGACATCGACAAACTGGAGCAAGTTCAGAGAAGAGCGACCAGAATGGTGACCGGTCTGCAACCATGTCCTATGAGGAACGGTTGCAGGATTTGGGAATGTTTAGCTTGCAAAAAAGAAGACTGAGAGGAGACTTAATAGCTGTCTACAAATATGTCAAGGGCTGTCACATTGTAGAAGGATCATCTTTATTCTCATTTGCACAAGAAGCAATGGGATGATACTGAATGGGAGGAGACACAGATTAGATATTAGAAAAAACTTTTTGACAGTTAGGATGATCAACGAGTGGAACAGGCTGCCACGAGAGGTGGTGAGTTCTCCTTCAATGGACGTCTTCAAGCAGAGGCTGGACAGACATCTGTCTGAGATGATTTAGTGAATCCTGCTTTGAGCTGGGGGTTGGACCAGATGAGCCAGGAGGTCCCTTCCAACTCTACAATTGTATGATTCTATGAATCTGAGTATTTTGTTTGTTTTATGGATAGATTTGAAGCTTTTATTGTGAACATTTTACATAACATTTTGGATCATATTTATCCGGTGCTCTATGCTGAGCACTTATTTTGAAGTTTCCATTGAAATCTCTGGGTGACGTGATTCAGGTGACACCCCCCAGTGGATCCATTCATTATAATGAGGCAGCAGAGTTACTCTTCTGGGCTCCATCTTACCTCTGTTCAGCGTCGTCCTACTTTTCAGAGGTGTCCAAAACTGCGGCCGATCGCGCATTTATGCACACCTAAAAAGACGGACAATACCGACTCACAGGCCAGACAGCGTCCAGTGTTGCCATCTGCCTTGTTTTAGGGAATCGTCCTCTGGGACAGTCATGTAAGGGCTTGTTTTTTGCGGGACGATTTGACGTTTTTATTGGTACCATTTTTGGTCACATGTCATTTTTTGATTGCTTTCTATTCTAAATTTGGGGAGGGAAAATAAACAAAAACTGGCAATTCAGGAATTGTGTTTTTTTTTTTTTTTTTTTATGCCGTTCCGCGTGTGGTAAAATTGATAAGGCAGAGTTATTCTTCAGCTCTGTACGTTTACAGCGGTACCACATTAATAGCGTTTTTATACAAAAAATATATATATATTTTGCATCGCTTTATTCTGAGAGCTATAATTTTTTTATCTTTCCACTGATGGGGCTGTATGGCGGCTTGTTTCTTGTGGGACAAGATGACGTTTTCAGCGGTACTAATTTTATATATATTTGTTTTTTTTATCGTGTTTCATTCCCCTTTTTTTCCCAGTGGCATGATGATAAAGCATCGTTAGCCTCGTTTTTTTAAGTTTTTTTTGTGCGGCGTTCACTGAAGGGGTTAACTAGTGTGACACTTTTATAGGTCGGGTTGTTCCAGACTCGGCAATACCAAATATGTGTACTTTTTTTTATTTTATTTATTTTTTACATAAAAATGTGTATTTATTAGTGAATATTTTTTTAAAATTATTATTATTTATTTAATTTTTTTTACATATTTTTACACATTTTTTGCCATTTATTTTTTACTTTTTACTTAGTCCCTTTATGGGACCTTCACTTGTTTCTCTTTGATCACAGATATAATGTATTGCAATGTACTAGATTGCAGTGCATTCATTATACCTTTAGTGAAAGCTCCTGAGCCCATGCTGTGAGCATGGTTTCAGCAGCTTTCCGTAGCTTGGTGACCCGGGGGTCGTCATGACGACCCCTGGTCACCATGGCAATGATTGGGCCCCACGACATCGCAGGGCCACCGATCTGTCAGCGGATTTAACAGCCAGGGATGGTGCTGACACGGCTACTAGCTGTTTAGTGCCGGAGCTCAGCCACTGGTGGTGCTGAACTCCGGCACTGATCGGGCTGGAGACGCTGATATTTCAGCATCTTCTGCACGATCATGCTGAGATCGGTCAGTCAGATTGACTGACCGATCGCAGCGATCTAGGTGTGCGGACCGACCATATGGCTCCCTGCACCCCATCTTGTGCTGCTCAGCTGTCACAGATAGCTGTCCGCACTTATCTGTCACTGCGTGTTTACACGCTGTGACAGTTTAAAGCCATAACGGACACTGCACGGCAAGGAGCATTAACTTACACCTGCTCATGCCGTGCAGTGTCCGTCATTGGGCGTTATGGGGTTAATACCGCTGTCAAGTGTGATGGTGACATGTAACAGACTTTAACATAATGGCCATCAGTTCTAATGAACATGGGGCCACCGTGCAGTATGAATGCACATTGACGAAGGGTTACCTTGACTGCCGGATGACCACTTTAAAAAAATATATATATGGCTCTCAGAATATGGTGACAAAAGCCAAATTGTTTTTGTAAATGTTTTTATTTTATTTTTAATTAGTAAATCATGAATAGAAATATATAGATTTGGGATCCCGTAACCATACTGACCCATAGAGCAAAGGTAACAGATCACCACCTGATTACCACAAAGTAAGCGGCGCTAGTACAAAACCTTGAAAAAGAAAATGTGGAATTACAGTTTTTTTCCTCACCGTTTCCACTTATTTCATAGAATAAGTTGTGTTCTGCAAAAAAACAAGCCCTCTTGCGGCTATGTCGAAATATTAGAAAGGTTATGGTTCTTGTTACAAGGAGAGGAAAAACTAAGTTACAATATCCTGGGGAAAAGCTCTGTGTCTGCCTCCTGAAAACCTCCAGCTCAGGGTTTGTTACCCGACCGACGACATGTTTAACAGATTCCTTTGACTAAACCATCCTTCACATGTCCATATAATACCGGTACTGGAAAAATGGTACCGGTGTCATAAGTATTTTGGATCAGTGCGTCATCCGTGTGCCATCAGTGTTCCATCCGTGTGCAATTCATTTTTTTTCCACCATGACTTAAATATCAATTCCAAAGCTTCTCCTATACTTTACAGTGTTAAACATGTACAGCACACGGTTGTCACAAGGATGTTTCACACGGAGCCCGAAATGTGTATTGGCCCTTGTAATCCATGCGGACGGGTCTCATGCAAAGATCTCCATAGATTATGATAGGTATGTGTGCATACGTGTCTTCAGTGCATGTGAAAGCGAATGCCACACGTGCTGAAAACATGTACATGTGAAGGAAGCTTTACACACTGTGTGAACAAGTATGAAAAGTCACCTCTTAATCATTGAATTAAGGTTTTCTCTTTTGGTTCATTGCCATGGGTATAAAATCCAGCATCTAAGCATGTAGTCTGCCTGTGCGAACAGTTGTGATAAAATGGCTCGTTCTAAAGAGCTCCCTGAATTCAGCATCTTGCTGTCATATGTTGTCACAAGTCAGTTCATGAAAGTTCAAATAAGACATGGCTGGGTGAGTTTGGTGTGGAAGAACATGACTGACCCTTCAAGAGACCTAACCTCAACTCCATCAGATAGATACCTTTTGGATTAACCAGAGATTACAAGCCAGGTCCCCTTGTCCAACATCAGTGTCTGACCTGATAACTGCTCTTCTGGAAGAATGGACAACAAATTGCACAGAAATATCCCCCAATTTTTTTTTTTAGAGTGGAAGCTTTATTAGCTGCAAAGGGAGATCAACTCCATGTTAATGACCCTGGATTTAAAAAGCAATGTCATAAAATTTCCTCCAGGAGTAATGTGTATGTGTCCCAATAATTTTATCCCTACAGTGTGTAATAGGTTCTGCTTCTTCCATGGTGAGAGGTGGAGACTGCTTCTCTGATGATGTGTAAATCTGGAGGTGAATGAGAATCATAATCAGTTTTGTTATATATTTTAGGAAGGACGTCCAGAATAAGAGGCAGAAAGCGTCCGATTATTGAGGACGACAGTGAGGAGGAGGTGCAGCCAACGTAAGCACTAAATACGACTATCATTCGTTACATTGTATTGTAAGGCTATGTTCACATGTCTGGTAGTTATACCTGTTTTTGGATTTGTTAGGGGTGATAAAAAATGAAAAGATACAATGCAAAATTAGTTCATTCAAATAAGGACGGGAATGTCTTAAATTGTTTTCTTTTTTACTGCAATCTGTTTTTTAGCATGATCATGTGACGATTTGCCATGAGCGTTACCCGTTGGCCATCGCTCATAGCAGATGATCATTTTAACCATGTGTAGCACAAGTGATCGGATGAAAGCACCTTCAAGTCTTCTAAGGAAACTATTAAGGCCAGAAAAAAGTAAAAAAAAAAAATGTTGTTTTTTTTAAAAATATAAACGTTCAAATCACCCCCCTTTTGCCCCATTCAAAATAAATTAATAATAAAACTAAAATATACATATATTGCTGCATTCTGAATCGCGCGATCTATCAAGATATAAAAAGAATTAATCCAAATGGTAAACTGTGTAACGAGAAAAAAAATCAAAACACCAGAATTAAGTTTTTTTGGTCGCTGCAACATCGCAATAAAACGCAATCACAAGCGATTAAAACATTATATCTACCTAAAAATATTATCAATAAAACCTTCAGCTCAGCGTGCGAAAAATAAGCCCTCACCCAGCCCCAGATCCTGAAAAAGGGAGACGCTACGGGTCTCGGAATATGGCGCCATTATAATTTTTTTTACAAACTTTAGAATTTATTTCACCACTTTAAAAAAAATAACCTATTCATGTTTGGTATCTACAAACTCATAATGACCTGGAGAATCATAATTGCAGGTCAGTTTTAGCATTTAGTGAACATGGTAAAAAAAAAAAACAACCAAGAGACAAGTGTAGAATTATACTTTTTTTTGCAATTTTGACGCACTTTTGAATTTTTTCCTTTTTGTCCAGTACACGACATTGTAAAACCAATGATGTCGTTCAAAATTACAATTCGTCCCAGAAAAAATAAACCATCACAGGGACATATTAAAAAATAAAAAAGTTATGCCTCTGGGAAAAAGGGGAGCGAAAAACGGAAAATCCCAAGGTCGTGAAAGGGTTAAAGGACAGAAATCCTCAGCTATAGTGATTGAACAGTACCACCACATACCACCATAGCATTACTGAATCTCTCTATACCATGTGTGGTTAATACCGTAACTAATACTGCCATATAGTTACTAAATTATACTTTTATAACATGATTTTAGAACCACCATACTGTAACTGAAAAACAGCATCATATTGTGACTTTATCACTTGGGGTCTGAGCTGTTTTGATGCCCAGCGATCAAAAAGTTATTTAATTCTAAATGCCCTCAGACTCATGAGATAGAAGTTGGCTAAACCCGGTGATTTTGGCTTGAATCGGTTAGCTTCCTAACGTCTGTGGGGACAGGCCTGATTCTAGCTTTTTTTTTTGGTGCCCAAGGCGAAAATTCAAGTGGCACCCCTCCCAGCAGTTCATGGTATACCTGCAGTGAATAAACACAATCCCATCATTGTTTTTTAGGTTTTGCTTTTAAGATATTCATTATGTGGTAAAAGTGACGTGTGAACATGATTCTTTAGGTCTTTGTGATTACAGTAATCCCAAACTTTCAGAGATTCTTATTTTTGTTAAAAAAAACAACATTTAGCTTGTGATGCTCTTTTAAGGACCTGTTAGAACAATAAAAATATATCTATGAAGCTATGTGAGGGCTGTTTTTTGCATAGTAAGTTGAAATATTTTTTGCTATCAATTCAGGGTGCATACATTTGGATGGCTTTTTGCTGTAAGAGGTGTGGTGACAAAAAAAAGTAGTTCTTCTATTTTTTTTTCTCTTTACTGCATATGTTAGTTCTTTTTATATTTTGATAGATCAGACTTTTAAGGATGTGGACATACCAAATTTTTTTTAATTGTTTAATTTTTTTTTAATGAGGGAAGACCGCACCAGATCCATGATCATTAAATGAATACATCACCAGAACATTCCATCAGTACATGAATGGCACCAGCATCCTCATCAGTACTTAGATACAGCACCAAAACAACCATTAATACACTAATTCATTATTAAAACCATAATCGGTAATTGAATATAGCACTGGGACCATCATTATTAATTGAATACATCGCCAGAACCACCAACTGCACATGAATACAGTGAAGAGCAAAAGAGTATCAATCTTTTGAACTTTTGACTTTCAGGCTCCATATCTCACCATCCACTACTTATTTTATTGTGAGACTACCCTCATTTTATAGACAATCATCTTGTCTATCTCATATATAAACTTGAGTTGCAACTATTTGGCATATGATTAATTATGCAGATTCTTGTCATGTCACTGCACTGTTACTGTTTTGCTCCTAAAAATCTAAATACAATTTTTTATTATTTTATTAGTATTTTGTAAATCCACCTTTGGCTTTCAACACTGCCTGAATCCTTCTGGGCATGCTCTCGATCAGATTCAAACATGTCTTGACCGACATCTAATTCCGGGTCTCTTTTACATGTTCCCAGTTGGTGCATGCTCTTCGACTCGCTTGGATATGTATATAGTTTTTTATTCCATTCTACCCACAAGTGTTAAATTGGATTAAGGTCTGAGGTCTGTGGGGGCCAATCCAGCACTTCGACTTCATTGTCATTGAACCATTTATTTGCCAATCTCAACATATGCTTTGGTTCGTTGTCCTACTGGAACACTATGTTGTCCTTTTCATACCGATGGTACTCGAGTGTACAAAGTAATTAGTCTTGTAGGATACTCACATATAGCTCAGCATTGAGACCACCATCGATTCTGGTAAAGTATCCAACGCCTTTAGCTGTGAAACAACCCCATATCATCAGGCTTCCTTCACCGAACTTGACAGTTCCTTCAATTTCTCCATCCTTTAGCCCCATTTTCCTTTGTTTCTTCCAGACCCATTTTCACCCATCATAGCCTAGTCTATTGACTTTTGTCCCATAGCTCCAAACCACCCGTTTCCTATCTTCTACAGTTCACTTTTCATACCTTTTTGCAAACTTGTGTCGACGCTTCTTATGATGATATTGAAGTCGATGCTTCTTCATCTTTTTTTGAGCCACCATTCAAGACTTGTGTAACATGCGTTACACGGTGCTTGCATAGACATCTGTGATCTCACTATTACGAAACTTACAAGTCACTCCAGCCTGTGATATTGGAAGCAGACTTTGCATCCGTAAGTATGGCAAAAGAGGTGACGGGGAATGCATGATTGGAGCAGTAGGCTGGTACTCAAAAGGAGTTGGATATGCTGGAGACGTTGAAATGGTCTGGGAAGAAGCGCTCCCTGAAGGACGATACATTGCATACCGCATAGACTGCTCTTATCTAGGAGAGGCATCTGAGGTATCAGTGAGGAAGTGGTGGGTGCTGCCTTTCATGGTAATTGTAGGGTCTTGTGATGGTGTAGGTGTCTATCTGCCCTTTTTGACACCCACCTGGTTAGGTAAAATGCAATATCCAAGTAGTTGTTGGTGAATTAAGACCCATAAGAACAATGAACATTTCTTCACTCCACATTTGCAAGTACAACTCCCTCTACCTTGATGGTTTTATCATTTAAAATAGTATTTTTCTTTTCACTTTGACTCTTAACACAGACCTTGATTTGTATGTTTCTACAGAAAGAAATTCACAAGAAATGAGGAAACCCCTCCTTCGTCTTTTGTGGCTTTTGAAAGCGACGTTTTGTGAGTAATTTTGACAACATATAATAAGTTCAAGTTAAACTTCACTTAAAAGCTATGTTCACACATGTTGTGTTTTTTTTAGCATTTTTTGCTGCAGATTTTTATGCAAATTTTCAGCTGTGTTTTGCAGTACCTACCAGCAAAGTCTATGAGAAACCAGAATTGTCTGTTCACACATCATGCTTTTTTGTTGTTGCGTATTTTGTGCCTTGGTTGGGTTTTTGGAAAATAGAGCATGTCACTTTCAGCATTTTTGTCAGTGTTTTTTCACCCATGGGAAATAATGGGTGGTTGTAAAGGGAAGTGTTCCAGGTTGTACATGTATATACGTATCTGCATGCTAGCCATGCTTGCAGATAAGTATACATGTATATATTGGCCCCACATCTCCCCATGTGTTTCAGTCTGTTTGCTGCTGGAGGAGGTTTCAATAGAATGTCCAGCCATGTGCTAAAACAGGTTTTGCGAGTATGGTTGGACATGAACAAAGATCTTAGCCAGTGGGCAGGGAATAATACATCATTTCCTGTGACATGAAGCTGGACACTGGCTGGACTTAAAACCCCAGAATGCACATGTGCTAAGGCCCCTTAGACTCTTGAAGATGGACATAACAACACATGGCTGAGTATCTCTCTTTCCCTGTAACTTCTTTACTTACTAGCCCTACATACCCTGTACTAACCCTCCTAGATATTGATAGATATATATAGGCAAAGTTGGTATAGTTGGGTGGGCCGATATTGCATGAGTGATTAGCAAACGTGGGTGGAAAATATATTAGATAATTGGGAATTGTGAATCCGTTTTGTGTACTGTGTTAGTGTGATACCTAGTAATATATTAACTGTAGACTTTTGTGTAATAAATACCTTTTATTAGCACACGATTTTGTCTCAGTTGGTATATAGTATAAGGCCCAGATAACATTAGTGGAAATTAATTATTAATAGTCAAGTTTGATGTTAATAGTGAGGCTGAGTTCACACGATGCGTTTTTCATGCGTTTCCGCGGCGTTTTTGCAGTTGCGTAAACACCGCGGAAACGCATGAAAAACGCATGGTAGAAGGGCAGCAATGTTCCCCAATTGAAATACGCATGTGCTGTGCCCATGATGCGGATTTTTCCGCAGCGTAAATGCTGCGGTCAAAAATCCGCAGCATGTCAATTAATTTTGCGGAAACGCTGCTCTTTTGCCGCCATTGACTTGCATTAGACCGCATGGAATCCGCATCACTGTATATGTTGATGCGCTTTTCATGCGGTCTAATGTGCGGATGGTATCCGGGTGTGGAGGAGAGGACTCTCATCCAGACCCAGGTACCATTAAAAAAAAAAGAATAAAATAAAAAATATATATATTCTCACCTTCTGACGGCCCGCGCTGCGTCCTGCCATCTTCCCGCGCACTTCGCGGTTGAATGAAGGACCTTCGCTGACGTCAGAGTCATGTGACGGGTCACGTGACGCTGACGTCGGAAGGTCCTAAAGTCTTCACTGCCGGCATCCGGAACCGATGAAGCAGGACACCGGGGGCCATCAGAGTGTAAAGTATATATTTATTTTTTATTTTTTGACATTCACACACTATATAAATCCATGCCGGTTGCATGGATTTATATAGTGTGAAGTTGACAAGCACTTTCCAAGTGATGCTAAAATCGCTTGGGAAGCACTTGTCAACCCGCATGCGGAAATGAAAGTGAAGACCGCTTCATTTCCGCATGTCCCTGGCAGGAAACCACATGTACAATCCGCATGCTTTTTTTCCTGCCAGAAAGATGCAGAAACGCTCAGGAAAAAATCCTGAGCATTTCTGCATAGTGTGCACATAGCCTTAATATTGGACCTCAGTAGAGGTGTAGGAGAGTGCCCCCATTAATTACTGATATTTTGGAGGAAAATCACGTCATTATACAGTGATGAATAAAACGCTAAAAAAATGCACCAAAATTTGCAGCAGCGTTTTTGATGGTGAAATAGAATGGGGTTCTTTTTTAACAGAACTTTATGTACATGCATAAATAGAGACAGGACAGTGAAAAAAATCGCTGAAAAAACTCACAAAAAATGCATCAAAAAACGCAGCAAAACGTTTTTGACGCAGCTGATTTCCTGCCAGAGATTGTGTTTTGATGCAGTTTTCTGAAGCTGAAAAACACAACATGTGTGAACACAGCCAAAGTAAAACTTAACCGGTTCCCGACCGCCCACTGTAGATAAACGTCCGCGCTGCCTGGACTCTGTGCAGCGCCGACGTTTAAAAACGGTGGGTGGTCGCGCAGCGCTCAGGACCCCCAGGGTCCTGCAAGCACTGCGATTCCGGTGCAGAGCGTTAGCTCTGACAGGGAACATCATCAGGCCCTGATTAGATCAGGTCCCGGTGATGTTAACCCTTTGCTGTCTTCTATATGCTGCGATCTATAGTGATCGCGGCAAATAGGAGACAGCAGGAGGAGAGGGGGTCGTCTTACCTCCGAAGACCTCCGTTTCCTTTCAGGGCCTGGGGTTGCTATGGCAGCTGGAGGTCACATGACCGCCTCCAGCTCTGCCATATATGGTGTCCTGTCTGGCTCAGCCTGCAAGCTGAGCCAGAGAGGAGACTGACTGAAACAGTCAGTGAAGATCTCATGTAATGTAATACATGTCTATTACATTACATGAGATCAGTGATCAGAAAAATAAAAATTAATGTCCCATACAGGGACTAAGTAAAAATGTAAAAAAAAAGTAAAAAAAAAGTTTTAAAACTATTAAAAAAAAATCACAAAATAAATAAAAATAAATAAATAAAATATTAAACCAATAAATCCATATATTTTTACAAAACCAAAAAAAGTACACATATTTGGTATCGCCGCGTCCGAAACAACCCGAGCTATAAAACTGTCACACTAATTAACTCCTTCTGTGCATACCGTAATAAAAATAAATAAAAAAACGGAGCAAAAAAATATGCTTTTTCATCATATCGCCAAACAAAAAGTGGAAAAAAATGCGATCAAAAAGCAGAATAGAAATAAAAATGGTACCACTGAAAACGTCATTAAAAAAAGCCGCCATACAGCTCCATCAGACGAAAAATAAAAAAGTTATAGCGCTCAGAATAAAGCAATGCAAAAAAATTTTTTTTTTCTATAAAATTGTTTTATTGTGTAAAAGTGCCAAAACATTAAAAAAAATACAGTAAGTGTAGTATCGCTGTAAACGTACTGACCCGAAGAATAACGCTGCCTGATCACTTTTACCACACGCAGAACGGCATAGAAAAAAACTCAAAAAACAATTCCTGAAGTGTTTGTTTTTGTTAATTTTACCTCCCAAAAAACAGAATAGAAAGCGATCAAAAAATGTCACGTACCCAAAAATGGTACCAATAAAAATGTCAACTCGTCCCGCAAAAAACAAGCCGTCACATGACTATGTCGGCCGAAATCTGGAAAAATTATAGCTCTCAAAATATGGTGATGCAAAAACTAGATTTTGCAAAAAAAGCGTATTTTAGTGTGTGACAGCTGTCAGTCATAAAAACCCGATATAAATCTGGTATCTCTGTAATCGCACCGACCCGAAGAATAAAGTAATCTAATCAGTTATATCACACTAGGAACGGCGTAAAAAATAAATTAAACCAATTCTTCACCTGCTACTGATTTGTTTATTATGTCTCCCAAAGATCCCAGTAAGGCTCTGCTCATATTTATCCTGTGCTCTGCGCTGAGCACTTACACCAGAGTTTCCGTGTAAATCTCTGAAATACGTGATTCAGCCGGAACCCATGATGGAAGATTCCCTGTAATGAGGCAGATATAGGCACTGTGGACGCCGTCTAGCCTGGGATCCCACGGTGTCATTTGTTTTAGGCATGCATAAAAGTGCGGTTGGCCACAGTTTTGTGCACTTCTGAAAAAAAGGACACCGCTAAACAGAGGCCAGACGGAGTAGAGAGTAACTCTGCTGCCTCATTATAGTGAATGGATCCTGCAGGGGTTTCATCTGAATTACATCACTTGGAAATTTAGATGGAAACCCCGATGTAAGTGCTCAGCCTAGAGCGCCGGATAAATGTTACGTAAAATGTTCCCAATAAAAGCTTCAACTCAGTCCTCAAAAAAAGCTAGTCCCCACTCAGGTCCGTCATCTGTTAAAAATATAAGGGACTTCCAAGTTACTGGTAGCAGAAAGGCTCTGGAAAAGCAAAATGACCCTTGCCCCCCAAAAGAAATTCAGAAAATTTTGTGCTCCCAAATCCAAATGCCTATTCTACAATAATTTGTTCTCCAATTGTCAAATAGCACTCCGTACCCCCCAGATCTCACCGTATGGCTAAGTGGTACGATACAGCCACATATGGGGTATTGCCACTTTTAGAAGAAATTGTGTGACACATTTCGGCACCATTTTTACCCATTGCCCTGTGTGAAAATGTAAAATCTGAGGGTAAAACATTTTTTTGTGGTAAAAATATAATTATGCTTTTTTCACTGCCCAATGGTATAAATTTAAAAATTAAAAAATACTCACTACTTCCCTAGATGAATTCCTTGAGAGGTGTAGTTTACAAAATGGGGTCACTTGTGGGGGTTTCTGCTGTTTCGGCATGTCAGCGACTCTTCAAATGTGACATGGTGTCTGCTGCCTATCCCAGCCAACATAGCGCTCCTTTCTCTTCCGAACCCTGCCGTACACCAAAGCAGTGGTTTTCCCCCACATATGGGGTATCGGCGTACTCAGGAGAAATTGTACAACAAATTTCATGGTGCAATTTATCCTGTTACCCTTATGATAATGCAAAATTAGGGAATGAAAAACATTTTTTATGGGAAAAATGTGAAAATTTTATTTTTACGGCTCAATATTATAAACTTCTGTGAAGCAGCTGGGGGTGCAAGGTGCTCACCACACATCTAGATAAGTTCCCTAAGGGGTCTAGTTTCCAAAATGGTGGCACTTGTGGGGGGTTTCCACTGTTTAGGCACATTAGGGGCTCCCCAAATGTGACATGGCGTCCGCTAATTATTCAAACAAATTTTACATTCAAAAAGTCAAATGGCGCTCCTTCCCTTTCAAACCCTGCCATGTGCCCAAACAGTAATTTGCCTCCACATATGGGGTATCGGCGTGTTCAGGAGAAATTGCACAACAAATTTCATGGTGCAACTTATCCTGTTACCCTTATGATAATGCAAAATTAGGGAATGAAAAACATTTTTTGAGGGAAAAATGTGAAAATTTTATTTTTACGGCTCAATATTATAAACTTCTGTGAAGCAGCTGGGGGTGCAAGGTGCTCACCTCACATCTAGATAAGTTCCCTAAGGGGTCTAGTTTCCAAAATGGTGGCACTTGTGGGGGGTTTCCACTGTTTAGGCACATTAGGGGTTCCCCAAATGCGACATGGCGTCTGCTAATTATTCAAACAAATTTTACATTCAAAAAGTCAAATGGCGCTCCTTCCCTTTCAAACCCTACCATGCGCCCAAACAGTAATTTGCCTCCACATATGGGGTATCAGCGTGTTCAGGAGAAATTGCACAACAAATTTCATGGTGCAATTTATCCTATTACCCTTATGATAATGCAAAATTAAGGGATGAAAAACAGTTTTGTGGGAAAAATGTGAAAATTTTATTTTTACAGCTCAATATTATAAACTTCTGTGAAGCACCTTGGGGTTCAAGGTGCTCACCACACATCTAGATAAGTTCCCTAAGGGGTCTAGTTTCCAAAATGGTGTCACTTGTGGGGGTTTAGGTACATCAGGAGCTCTCCAAACGCAACATGGCGTCTGCTAATTATTCAGACAAATTTTACATTCAAAAAGTCTAATGGCGCTCCTTCCCTTCCGAACCCTGCAGTGCGCCCAAACAGTGATTTTCCCTCACATATGGGGTATCAGCACGCTCAAGAGAAATTGCACAAAAAAATTTGGGGTCCATTTTTTTCCTGTTACCCCTGTGAATATAAAAAAAATTGGGTCTAAAGTAACATTTTTGTGAAAAAAGTTAAATGTTAATTTTTTTCTTCCACATTCCAAAAATTCCTGTGAAGCATCTGAAGGGTTAATAAAGTTCTTGAATGTGGTTTTGAGCACCTTGAGGGGTGCAGTTTTTAGAATGTTGTTACTTTTGGGTATTTTCTGTCATAAAGACCCCTCAAAGTGACTTCAAATATGATGTGGTCCCTAAAATAATGTTTTTGTAAATTTTGTTGGAAAAATGAGAAATCGCTGGTCAACTTTTAACCCTTATAGCTCCCTAACAAAAAAAAATTTTGGTTCCAAAATTGTGCTGATGTAAAGTAGACATGTGGGAAATGTTATTTATTAACTATTTTGTGTGACATATCTCTCTGATTTAAGGGCATGAAAATTCAAAGTTTGAAAATTTCAAAATTTTCGCCAAATTTCCGATTTTTTCACAAATAAACACAAGTTATATCGAAGAAATTTTACCACTATCATGAAGTACAATATGTCATGAAAAAAACAATCTCAGAGTCAGGGGAATACATTGAAGCGTTCCAGAGTAATTACTTCATAAACTGGCAGTGGTCAGAATTGAAAAAATTGGCCTGGTCACGAAGGCAAAAACAGGCTCTGGTGCGAAGTGGTTAATAGTGCTGCGGTGTACAGAAACAGTTCCAGAATTTTGGGCTGAGGCCCTCCAGTCTTCCTCTATAGAGAGGGGAAATATGTGTGAAGGTACCCCAGGAGGGCTCCAAATGTGTGGGTAAAATATATATCCCTCGGGGGGGGAAATTGAAAAAAAGTTTAAAAAAATTTTTTTTGTGGACTTAGAAAATTTTCACACATGTGTCAGACTTCCAGAGAGGGGAGCATGTCAGTGCGCGCATCCGATTTCAGTTCCAGAGCGATTCATCCGATGAGTCCTTCATACTTAGTCGTTTTTGCAAAATTTTTGACTTTTTTGAAAATTTCACTTTTCTGTGAAAATCTCCGCTAAATGAGGTTATACTATGTTAGAGGCCATCCCAGGAGGGCTCCAAATGTGTGGGTAAAATATATATCCCACAGGGGGAAAATTGAAAAAAAGTCGAAAAAAAATTTTTTTTTGAGGACTTAGAAAATTTGCACACGTGTCAGATTTCCAGAGAGGGGAGCATGTCAGTGCGCGCATCCGATTTCAGTTCCAGAGCGATTCATCCGATGAGTCCTTCATACTTAGTCGTTTTTGGCAAAATTTCTGACTTTTTGAAAATTTCACCTTTTTGTGAAAACTTCCACAAAATGAGGTTATACTATGTTAGAAGGCATCCCAGGAGAGCTCCAAATGTGTGGGTAAAATATGTATCCCACAGGGGGAAAATTGAAAAAAAAGTTGTAAAAAATTTTTTTTGTGGACTTAGAAAATTTTCACACATGTGTCAGACTTCCAGAGAGGGGAGCATGTCAGTGCGCGCATCCGATTTCAGTTCCAGAGCGATTCATCCGATGAGTCCTTCATACTTAGTCGTTTTTGTCAAAATTTTTGACTTTTTGAAAATTTCACTTTTTTGTGAAAACTTCCACAAAATGAGGTTATACTATGTTAGAAGGCATCCCAGGAGAGCTCCAAATGTGTGGGTAAAATATATATCCCACAGGGGGAAAATTGAAAAAAAGTTGAAAAAAATTTTTTTTGTGGACTTAGAAAATTTTCACACATGTGTCAGACTTTCAGAGAGGGGAGCATGTGAGTAAGCGCATCCGATTTCAGTTCCAGAGCGATTCGCGCAATGAGTCCTTCATACTTAGTCGTTTTTGGCAAAATTTCTGACTTTTTGCAAATTTCACTTTTTTGTGAAAACTTCCACAAAATGAGGTTATACTATGTTAGAGGGCATCCCAGGAGGGCTCCAAATGTGTGGGTAAAATATATATCCCACGTGGGGAAAATTGAAAAAAAGTTGAAAAAATTTTTTTTTGTTGACTTAGAAAATTTTCACACATGTGTCAGACTTCCAGAGAGGCGAGCATGTAAGTAAGCGCATCCGATTTCAGTTCCAGAGCGATTCATCCGATGAGTCCTTCATACTTAGTAGTTTTTGCAAAATTTTGGACTTTTTTGAAAATTTCTCTTTTTTGTGAAAACTTCCACAAAATGAGGTTATACTATGTTAGAGGGCATCCCAGGAGAGCTCCAAATGTGTGGGTAAAATATATATCCCACAGGGGGAAAATTGAAAAAAAGTTGTAAAAAAAATTTTTTGTGGTCTTAGAAAATTTTCACACATTTGTCAGACTTCCAGAGAGGGGAGCATGTCAGTGCGCGCATCCGATTTCAGTTGCAGAGCGATTCATCCGATGAGTCCTTCATACTTAGTCGTTTTTGTCAAAATTTCTGACTTTTTGAAAATTTCACAATTTTGTGAAAACTTCCACAAAATGAGGTTATAATATGTTAGAGGGCATCCCAGGAGAGCTCCAAATGTGTGGGTAAAATATATATCCCACAGGGGGAAAATTGAAAAAAAGTTGAAAAAAATTTTTTTGTGGACTTAGAAAATTTTTCAACTTGTGTCAGACTTCCAGAGAGGGGAAAATGTGAGTGAGCGCATCCGATTTCAGTTCCAGAGCGATTCGCCCGATGAGTCCTTCATACTTAGTCGTTTTCAGAAGTCACAATTTTGACTTCCAGGACCCGCAAAACGTTAGTAAATTGAGCCCGCTCCCCAGTTCCAAGCGTTTTGAGGTGTCCCTGGTTGCAGTAATGCAGCCTGCCCACTAGATGTCGCAAAAGAGACAAAAAGTGAAAAAGAACCAGAATGAGGAAATTCCAGGGAGCCGAATCCGCCTGACAGTTCCAGGCGATCGGGTACTTTTTGGAATGCGTCCCTAAAGTGGGTATAGGGTGACACTCCATACAAAGACCCAGTTTTGCACACCACCGGCAGAATATATGAGAGAGAGGTACCTCTCAGCCCCGACACATTTTGACTCATTTAAGCAGGTTTTCACCTCCGTAGGCCCGGGTACGCGTTTTGGCTATGAGTCCCTGTTCGGCTGGAGGTCTGCACCTTGGCTGAACCCAGGCTTCCGCAGCTGCGTGGGGGGACTTTTGCCGGTCGCCTATCCCAAGTCAGAGAGGTGTTCCTGGGTTGAAGTGAGCCTGGCCAGACCCCCCCCACGGGCCCTGGTTCTCCACATGGGGGCGCCGTCAAGGCTAAAATCTGGATTTTTAGGCCCGGGAGAGGCTCCATGAGGGCGGATGCTTTTGTGGCTTTGACCCCAGTTCCACATCCAGTACCCCCTCTGCAAGGGCGCCTGTACCCGAGTCTCGCTTCCAGGACTCTTGGGCACGTATTTCCCGACGACAGGGGTTAGCAGCCTCCGTACTTGGGCAAGTCCCTCCACGCACCCCTGCTCTTCCTCCGATCGATCTGGCGCAGCGCTCCCGGGTGGGGAGGTGGCGCCGCTCGCTCGGCCCGGGCTTTGGAGCTCGCGCTGGCTTAAGGTGAGCGGTCCCCTTCCTCCTCTACCCCCGGGCTTTCGACACCTATCTTTGGGCGCGCACGCCGGCCTCGCCTCCCGTCCGCGGAGGTGGCCGAGCCGTGGGGAGATTGGCCCGACCCGAGCGAAGGCAGCGGTCCGACGACCCGCACGGGCGAACGGCGTGGCGCCCACCCACCCAGGCGTGGGGGCCGTCGTCCGAATCGCTTCCTGTGCGGGGAAGCACACCGATCTTCTCCGAGGGCGGCCCTTTTCTTCCAGATGCGTAACCGGCCAGCGGAGGCCCGCGCCGCCCCTCGCGTCCGACAGGGCGGCCTCCGCGGCGGTGGCGACAGCGGCGGCGGTGGGTGGCGTCTCCGCGCCACTGCC
>NW_027369179.1:42500-44559 GCF_046119375.1 Phyllobates terribilis
TGAGGAGACACATTTTGGGGTGCATCCTCCAAAATGCTAAATACTACATTCAACAGCCCCTAAAATGCTGAATTCTGTTTTTTATGTACCCCAAGTGATTCTTTCTGGGCTACAGTTACATTTTGGGGGACATTTTGGGGTACATTTGATAAGATACATTTTGGGGTGCAGCCACCTCAAGTACTAAAAACTGCCTCCCACGTCACCACGTCTGTATTTTTTTATCCTCTCCTGGTTTTGGCTTACAATAACTGATATGAAAAACTGACCCAAACATAGTCTGTTCTCAGTGCATTGCATTGCTCTGTTTTGCAGCCGTACGGCTTCAGGCCTCTACTTCTGTCAGCCGTAGGGCTGCCCAATGTATCTCTATAGGAAATCTGTGTATGACCGATATTTCTCTTTCTTTTTCTTTGAACACAATTATTGAAACACCTGAATGTTTTGGGGGCAGGTCAGATGCAAGTTGAGGGGTTACTTGACCCCCTCCAATTTGGGGGGGGCTTAAAGGGGGCTGGAACTTTTTTTTTTACTTATTACACTAGTTATTTATTGTGATCATTTCTGGGCTACATTCACATCTTGGGGTCCATTTGAAAAGATACATTTTTTGGGGTGCAACTACCTCAAGTAATAAATACTGCCTCCCACTGCCCCTAACTTACTGAATCCTGTTTTTTGTGTCCCCCAAGTGATTATTTTTAGAAATGACACATTTTGCGGGTACATTTGAGAAGACATTTTGGGGTGCATCCCCCAAAGTGCTAAATACTACCTTCAACATCTAAAATAATGAATCCTGTTTTTTTATGTACCACAAGTGATTCTTTCTGGGCTACAGTCACATTTTGGGGGACATTTTGGGGTACATTTGAGAAGATGCATTTTGGGGTGCAGCCACCTCAAGTACTAAAAACTGCCTCCCACGTCACCACGTCTGTATTTTTTTATCCTCTCCTGGTTTTGGCTTACAATAACTGATATGAAAAACTGACCCAAACATAGTCTGTTCTCAGTGCATTGCATTGCTCTGTTTTGCAGCCGTACGGCTTCAGGCCTCTACTTCTGTCAGCCGTAGGGCTGCCCAATGTATCTCTGTAGGAAATCTGTGTATGACCGATATTTCTCTTTCTTTTTCTTTGAACACAAATATTGAAACACCTGAATGTTTTGGGGGCAGGTCAGATGCAAGTTGAGGAGTTACTTGACCCCCTACAATTTTGGGGGGCTTAAAGGGGACTGGAATTTTTTTATTTTTTTTTTTTTTTACACTAATTATTTTTAGTAAACATTTCTGGGCTACAGTCACATTTTGGGGTCCATTTGAGAAGACACATTTTGGGGTGCAGCCACCTCAAGTACTAAATACTGCCTCCCATGTCACCACTTCTGTATTTTTCATGCACTCCTGGTTTTGGCTTACAATAACAGATATGAAAAACTAAACAATAAACTAACATGTGAACTCAGCCTTACAGTGTATTTTCCCTTATATCCTGTATTTTGTTGTATATTCTAGAGTGAACAGCATGTATTGTGGAAATAAATCTGCTATGGTGTATTCTTATAAATGAACAGTAGATGGCAGTCTAGTCTGCTCTCAGTGTATGGCAATGCTGGGGGAGGGGGGCTGTGTATTTCTGTATTGAAGCTTCTCTCTCTGAGAAGACATTAAATGTTAATTAGCTGCTTGTATAGGGGGAGGTTTAAGATAAATCTGCTATAGTGTAGTTTTAAAAAGAAATAGTAGATTGCAGTATAGTCTGCTTCACATCGCTCTCCCCGGGTCCGACATACATACATCTTCACATCGTCCTCCCCGGGTCCGACATACATAGATCTTCGCATCCCCCTCCCGAGGTCCGACACAGCGCAACATCCCCCTCCCCAGGTCCGACACACAGTGCAGCATCTCCGTCCCCAGGTCCGACACACAGCGCAGCCTCTCCCTCCCCAGGTCCAACACACAGCGCAGCATTTCATTCCCCAGGTCCGACACAGCGCAGCATCTCCCTCCCCATGTCCGACACACAGCTCAGCACCTCCCTCCCCAGGTCCG
>NW_027369180.1:0-44551 GCF_046119375.1 Phyllobates terribilis
TAAGAAGTAACCAATGGGGAGGTTGTATGATTGGTGATCAAATGATGCAAGCAACAAGTAACAAAGCACGCAATGATGGGTAGTGAATAAATAAGTGTAAAGAGTTCACTTATCCATTATCAGCAATCAGATTGGCATGTGGATCATAGATTCCTAATTACTTGTGTTCTAAAACATTCAATTGGTTGTCCTACTCTTTGTTCTTATAAAGTAACTAGTCCAAATCGTTCTTAAAACCGTAATTATGCTATAACCAAGAAAATCCCAAGACTTAATAACACAACCACATAAAGCTCAAAGATAAGTAGATTCATGCAATACCATGGACAAATCGTCGATACCAAACATGAATTCAAGATCTCCACCCTATAGCTACTCGCAAATAGTTTATGCAAATAGAGATTGCTACCAAAAGGAAGACTCTTGAAATCAAATTATCAATCCTAGCAATATGATGAATATCAATACATATAGTTGATCATTCTAGATAAATAAACACAAATCAATGCAAGATAAAGCTGAAGAGATCAAGAAACAATCCTTAATTGAAATCGAAACACAAGCATTTAGAATCTAACCACAAAACTGAATACAAAAGCGTTAAAATTCAAAGTGAAAAAATGGGGGTTTAGTTCTTCACTCTAGAGAGAAAATACAAAAAGAATTGAGACAGTATGAGAATGGGAGAGAGAGTCTAGTGAAAATCCTAAGAAAATCTATATTTATTCCTCTCCCGAAATGGTAAAACCAAAACTCCTTCAAATCCATAAAGATGAAGCTGTTACAAAGACTTTTCATCTTTGGGAGTTACAAAGCATGCGTGAACGCGGCCGCCTGATCGTGGTTGCCTGAGCGGTGTGACCGCAGTCGGTTGACCGCGACCGTGGTTTGATCTTTGCAGACTTCTTCTTCATTTTAACGGATCTTCATCTTCACTTTGTCGTCTTTACTCTTGGTTCCTCATATGCTTCATTTAACGATTAAGTGGTTCCGAAACACATCTAAAATCACCTAAAAACTACTCTTACCGCCATCAGAATTGCGCCTATCAAATTCCCCCACACTTAGACCTTGCTTGTCCTCGAGTAAGCAAAAGAATGCTAACTCTTCCATGAAGCATGAAGGTCTCAGCGTGTATGGAAGAACTTGATAGCAACGGCTATCATAAACACCTCAACTTTCAAGTACCTGCTCTCAACAACACAAAGACTCCAACCCCAACAAGACAATAAGAAACGGAAAATAAACATGAACCTGTCTAACCTAAATGCACGTTATTGACATCCACATACTTGATCATTATGTATCTCAAGCAAGTATATCACAATGAATCGTAAGAATATGCAACAGTTGTTTCAATCCAAGTGACATATGAATGAAAAAAGATGATAAGTTAAACAAAAGACATTTTTCCTTCATAGCATGCCTCGTTCAATGACAAGAAAACAAATGTTCATCAACTCTATATATGAACATGTAAAAAGCAAGTCACTCAAATTCATATTTCACCTTTGAATGTCAATCTATAGGCATGCAACCACATCTAATCTAAACCTCTAGGCAAGATGCAAAACATTATAAAGAGACGTACAAGAAATATCACAATATTATTATTCTTTTCTTTTCTTTTCTTTTTTTAAAGGCTCGTCCATTACATTTCGGGCCTACTCATTAAAAATTTTCACGTGGCCATTATAAGATCGAACCCGGGGTGATCTTTCACACCATGGAGATTGAGTTCTAATCTGGGAATCATTGAGACTCGAACCCAGAGCCATCTTTCACACTACGGAGATCGCACATTTGAACGATTATTGTGTTAGAAGTATATCAATTCAGCTCTTATTTTCTATGTGATAAACTTACATCTCAATAAAATATCATGCAAAATAACCTAAATGTTGTTTCTAAAGAGATACAGAAGCAAGTTCTAAAGACAACAATCAAGGAGATACACACATATATGAGGACATAACCAACTATATAGTATCGGTCCAAAAGTAAACCTATCAGAGTCCACATGATTAAGTAAATGTCCAAAGTATAACAAACCATTATCATCATCATAACACACTTGTAAATCAACAACCAAAGCATACTCCGAAGATCCAAAGTACATGCACTATTATAAGAATCCACAAAAGATCAATTAGGGAATACAAAAACCGACACACAAAAGCAATCCAAAGCACACCCAAAACACGCAAAAACACACCGAAAACAAACTAAAGCACACCAAAAACAAGCTAAAACACACCAAAACAAGCTAAAACAAACTAAAACACTCAAATCAAATAAAAATCATCCAAACACAACCTATATTCATACAATGAGAATACCAACTCCTTCCCCCACAGTTGATACGAGCATTGTCGTCAATGCTGCAAAAGAGGACTCCCAATAGAATAGGGAAAGGGAAAAAGTAACGTACATCACTAGTCTAAAAGAGGTGGTGGATAGTGGGAGTAGAAATGCTCCCACTGACCTGTATAATAATTAAAATGGGTCTCCACGTACTGGAGGAACTGTGTCTGCTCCTCCTAGACGCTTTGCAACCTCTCATCGACCCCCCTCCCGATCCGTAGCTTTAATTGCCCATCTACTCATTGATGTGGCCCAATTCAGACCATAGTCGATCCTGCCATGGATCCGCCATCTACTGAGCACCAAACGGACCAACAGCCTCCTGGTGGGAATCCTGAGCCTGTGGGGCCTATTGACCAGCCTGTCGTGCCACCTCCTCAGCGCGTTGGAGCTTGCGTTGGAAAGTTGTACTCTTAATCTGCACCCCATGGTGTCGTCTGGTGGTAGCAGAAAAGTATGCGACATCCCATAGACGAGGGTCTTGGGAAGATGAATAAACTGATCGCTGGTCTTCCCAAACGGCCACAAGTACTGATAACAACCCCGGATCTTGAACATGATGTTGTTTTCAAGCAACCATGTGTCATCGTACTCGTGGCCACCAAGGGCTGGCGGGAAGGGGCTCTCGACACTCTCAAGGTGGATAATATCCCCCTGACTTGCCACCAAAAGGGTGATCATGCCACCCATGGTGATCTTGCCTGAAGCTCAGCATCGAGGCTGAACACACCGCTGAAACAAAAGATCCGTCCAGTTGGGGACCATAGTGCACCCGGGTGCCAGCGCCCATAAATACTGAAGGTTGGTAATGGGGACCTTGTTCACTTCCCCCCTAACCATAGAAGCACATAGCGAGCACCTTGTGCGCAAGGTGGACGATAGGATTGATGATATGATAATTGTAGGTGTCCTCCTCTGCCCCGTTAAAAATAAAAGTGATCGTTGTCCACTAAAGAACGGGACTGTCTCCAACCGTGTCGGCACCCCAAACCGGAGAAGGGTCACCGTAAACTACAAAAACGTCCTTGATGTCCTCAGCCGACATCCCATATTTTCTCCCATTGTATGTGAAAGAGATACCCTTAAGTAGACCCTCCACATTGCTCCGAAAAGTCGCGGTGGCCAAGAACTCCCAAGTCATGACATCGTGGGTCTTGGCCTTGGCGTAAATAACCCCGGAGACCACCATTGGTCAACAAAGACTCCGTAAATCGATGAATCTTGAGTTTCTCGAGCGGCCAATGATAAAAAAAACTTAGTCAAAATGATCTCTTTTTGGCTTATGACATCCCAATACTCACCCCCTTGGCCGGAGGGTCTAGATCTCTTCGGATCTTGCACTTGAACTTGCCATCCAAATTACTCAAGCAATACCTCAACACAACAACCAAGTACCAAACTCCCAAACAATGCAACCAACGAAGCAACAACAATAGAGAGCAATCTAGGTGGACACAGCCAATTTAAATAAGCTCTTGATATTAGGAAAGAATACCTCAAACTAGAAAAGAAGAAATTTTAAAGAGCAATGGTGTGGGAACGGTTCGGAAAACACGGTTGCGGTTCGGGAAACGAGGTTGCGGTTGCAGGTGAATCGACAGATCTGCTTCGTTTCTTCTTCAAATTAGATGAAGGTGGTCTCTACAATGATTTCTAGTTAAAAAGGTGGATTAAGGCAGGATTAGGTTGATTTAGAGGAAGAAATTTGAGGTATGTGATTCTAGGGATTGGAATTTGGGGATTTGGGAGGACGGGGGAAGAAAATAAATGGATATGGTGAATCCATGGATTTTTGGGGGTGAGGGGAATGGATACTTGATATTTAGGGGTGGAGGTAGAAGCTATGAAGATTTGGAGAATTTTTTAGAGTTTTGGGAGAGTGTTTGAGAGTTTGTGAGGAGTGAAGAAGAAAAGAGAGGTCGCGGGTTTGTATTATCAGATCGCACATCAGCAACCGCGACCGCGGTCGCCATACTACGACGATGGTTGATTCTCTATAAACTCTCGCAAAACCCAAAATTGTCGCGACCGTGGTAGGTGAGCTGCGGCCGCGGTTGTAACTTTGTGTCTCCTCAATTCTGTTTCAACCACGACAACTTTTTTTAAGAAACAACAAATAAGAAAAAAAAAGTAAGAAATTACTAGCTCGAGTTGCCTCCCGATCAACACCTTATATCTTCCTGGCTTGACGTGGTCCCAAAAATCAGTCATTGGACCCGGGCTCCTCGTGAGCCAACTCCTCTATTACCTCCTTGGAGAAACCTTCATGGTAAGGTTTTAACCTTTGACCATTCACCTTTAAAACGTTATGGTTATCCGTGTCATAAAGCTCTACCACTCCATGGGGAAAAACACGAGCCACTACATAAGGTCCACTCCATCTTGATCGCAACTTCCCTGGGAAAAGTTGAAGGCGAGAATTGTCGAGAAGGGCCTTGTCTCCAGCCTTGAAGTTCTTTCCCGACACGTTCTTGCCATTCCATGTATTTGTCTTCTGCTTATAGATGATTGGATTCTCGTACGCTTCTCTTCGTATCTCTTCCAACTCATGGATTTTAAGCTTTCAAAACTCTCCTACTTCATTCATCTCCATGTTGCACTTCTAGACTGCCCACCAAGCCTTGTGCTCTAGCTCTACGGAAAGATGACAGCCCTTCCCAAACACCAAATTATAGGGAGACATGTCGATGGGTGTCTTGTAGGTGGTTTGATATGCCCATAAGGCATCGTCAAGACAAAGACTCCAATCCTTCCGATTGAGGGCAACCGCCTTCTCTAGAACGCCTTTAATTTGCATGTTCGACACCTCATCTTGCCCATTGCTCTGTGGATGATAAGTGGTAGAGACTCTATGGGTAACGCCATATTTCTTGAGAAGAACATTCACCGTCCTATTAAAGAAGTGAGTACCCCTATTGCTCACAAGAGCCTTAGGGATACCAAAACGAGAAAAGATGTTCTCTTTCAAGAAACTTGATACTACTTTAGAGTCGTTAGTCCTAGTGGCTTTTTCTTCCACTCACTTGGAAACATAGTCCACCGCAAGCAATATATTTAAATATATATATATATTCCCATGAGAGTTGGGAAAATGTCCCATGAAATTAATCCCCTAAATATCAAAAATCTCGCAAAAGATTAATGGTGTTTGCGGCATGTCATTCCATCAGAAAATTTTCCCGACCTTTGACACCGGTTACAAGCTTTGAAACGTAAGCATCTCGAAAGATGTGTGGCCAATACAAAACGGTGTCTAAGACATTTATAGCCGTCTTATTTGGTCCAAAATGACCCCCACATGCATGAGAATGACAAAAAGTAAGGACCGATTGTACCTCATTATCCAGGAGACATCTTCGGATTACTTTATCGACACAATGCTTTCTAAGGTATGGGACATCCCACACATAATACTTGGCCTTGCTCTTGATATTTGATGAGGCTAAAAGTCGTTGTGCCTATCAAAGATACCAAACTTAACAAATCAACTAGCAAAGCGGTAAGTAGGGGTCAAATCCCAAGAGAGCTAGAACGATAGTTTATTTCCTATGGTGCTACCAAGTAGTAACAATGGGGGTTTTATGTGTAATGTTAGTAACAAAGCAAATGTAAAAGCAATGTTGATTGGGTTGTAAACAATAATGATTATGAAGCTCACTCCTTCTAGCATTAGCGCATTATTCAATTGGAATGTTGATCATCGAATTCTATTAATTTATATTCTGAATTGGTTAATTCGGTTGTCTTGCTCTTTGTTCGTAAATAGCAACTAGTCCAAATAGTCCTAGAAACCCTTATTGTAAGCAATAACCAAGGAAATCCCAAGGTTCAAAAGCACAATAGCATAAAGATCAAAGATAAGTAGGCATATGCAATACCATTGGCAAATCGCCGATACTCGACACAGTTTTATAATCTCTACACAATAAGCACTCGCAAATAGTCTATGCAAATTCTGCTCGCTACCTAAAGCCAAGACTTTTCAAATCGAATTATCAAGCCTAGCAATATGATGGATAATAATTAACCTAGTTTGCAACCTAGATAAAATCAAGATCAATCAATAGAAACAATAAAGCACAAGAGATCATAAAACAATCCTGAAATTAACTTTAGAACATAAACATAAGAATTCTCACAACAAACCTAGAACAATGGCTTCAGCCTTAAGAGTGAAATATAGACAACTTAGCCAGACATAGCCATCGAAAGCAATGAATAATATGGATGAATGACGGGAAAACAAACCAGGGAAGATGGTGAAAGTGGAACAAAGGTAGAAGTTTTCTTCTTGGCTGCTGCTGAATTCTCTCTCAATGAATGTGGCAAAAGAATAATGAGGTAAAGATGATTCTAACCTAATTTCCTAAGGCTTATATAGTCTCCAATTAAAGGGAATAAAAATAAATGCTAATAACTAAAAAGATGTGGAAATAAAATATAAAATCTCGGATCAAATCTTCATTTAATGGGTCGTCCGTGTCCGCGTCACGATCGTGACACAGGGGTCGCGATCGTGACTTTGCTCCAGTTCTCAGGTCCGTGGTTGGTCGGGATCGTGATAGAGAGTCACGATCGTGACATGTCAACTGTTCAACTGAGGCTGGATCTTGATCGTGATGCTCCATCTCGGTCGTGACAGCTTATCCTGAGATGGTCTTCGGTCTTCTACAAGATTCGAGGAAGCTCGGCTTCGCCTCTCGGCTTCTCCTTGGGTGTAGGCATGGCATACTTCCTCTAGCTCCATCCTGAATGCACTAAAAGTGAGTACAACCGGGATCTCCATGATAAAAACCACTCAAAACCGCTTACGAGCATCCCGCTAATCCATAAATAAGCTCCAAACCAGATTCCGGGAATACCACTTGTTAAGCACCTAAGCACCACTATTCCTAATCTATCGCTAGTTAACACCATATAATAAGCTCCTATCAAATTTCCCCACACTTAAACCTTGCTCGTCCTCGAGTAAGCAAAATAAAGTTCACTCCTCCTATAAGCACAAAGGTCTGCAGTAAGTGTAGAGACAACATGCTAGCGACTATACTTCTAACTCCAAGTGTAAAACAAGCACTAACCTAACTCCAATCAATCTTCTTATCTCTCCGAGATGACCTACCCAAATCCCTCCTTATGTCTCCACTTCATATGTCACCACTCCATACAATAATAAAATCGAACCAAATGATGTGCAATAAAGCACAAGTGGACATCCTAGTCTCCTCTAAGGGAAAGGGTACATAAATAATGATAATAACGCTTTATACACTTGTTTATTCCTCCTCTTCAATCAATGTCCCTAAACCACTAAATAAATGTAATCAAAACATACCTCACAACCACCAATTCCTAATCAAGAAATCTGTATAGCAACTCCAAGAAATAGAAATCTAATCCTAGAAATCTAATACAACCGTCAATAGTGTGTAACAAATCTGATGAAATAGTGAAAGGGTGAGCATGCAAAGTATGGATAACAATAAGATCAAAAACAGAGGAATAAAAGGCTAAATAGTAACTTCTTATCCCTCCTTGCTGAATTCCTAAAAACCCGAGACAATCTTTCAACTCCCTTCTTATGTCTCCGATGCCAATAAATGATGCAATCAAATAAATAATCACAAACAATGTAATCCCGGCGCCCTTTCGGGTTTTCACCAAAATTCTAGAGTGGTAGGAACTGTTTTCTTTTTCTTTTTCTTATTTTCAGGCACCCACCTTTTCCTTTTTAATCCATTTTTACTTGCCTGGTTTTTACTTCTTTTTTTAAAATTTTTAATTTTTTTGTTGTTGGAGCCCCCCTTTTCGATCCAATCACTTTTTACTCTCCTGGGTTTTTCTTGTTTTTTTATTTTTTTAAATAACAATAATAAAGCAAAGGTTATGGAAATATCTGGAACAGACTCGATAGATAAACAACAAAACAAATCAGCAAAGACTGAAAAACATAAAGCAACCAGCAAAAATAGCAAAAGCAACAAAAACGGCAGCAACCAACGCCTCGACTAGTCGACTCCTCTCCCCACACTTGAATCACGCATTGTCCTCAATGCAGCAAAAGAGGACACCATAAAAAGGGGGAGAAGAAGAAGAAGATCCGCGAAATGCTGAATTTGCTGTTTCGGTCGTGGTGATCAAAGGGGGTGGTATTTCCGACCGCATCACGACCATGACATAGTGTCACGATCGTGACACGAGTAACTGTGGTACGAGATCGGCGTTTTTTCCTCCTCCGACGACCTCTTGATGCTGGTTCCGCGATTTGCCTATAAAAGAAAATAAAAAGAAACAAAATAATGGGAGAAATGTTAGTAAAACTCCCTCGGGTTGCCTCCCGATCGGCGCCTTAGTTTAACGTCGCGACACGTCGTAGAATAAATCAACCGACGTCTTTTTGATCCCTTTGGAGCTTCCGATTTCAAAATTTCTTGTCCCTTTGGAGCTTCCGATTTCAAAATTTCTTGTAAGAACCAGTTATGGAAAGGTTTGAACCTTAGACCATTCACCTCTTTGACTCTCCACCTTTGCTTCGCCTTTTTCTTCTTACTTTCCCCACACTTAGACTCAACTTGGGGTTGTGCATTTGCCTTACTCGTAACCTACACAACAATACTAGCACGTTTCTCGCCCTGTGTGGTTAGAGAGGTGGGGTTACTGCCCAAAACAGCATTCGAACATAATTCAGGAGGTTTAATAATGTCATCAATATAAAATACCGAGCCATCATCCAGGGATTGTGTCGTAGTTTCATATATATTAAAATTGACAACATCCCCGTCAAACTCAAGCGTAAGCGCCCCGGTACCTAGATCTAATTTTGTTTTGGCTGTCCGCATGAAGGGTCTGCCCAGAAGGAAAGGTCAGCCTGCGTATCATGATTAACATCCAGCACATAAAAATTCGTACGGAATATAAGGTTATCCACCATAACCAACACATCTTCGATTAACCCTTTCGGGGAAACCGTAGACCTGTCAGCTAGCTGAATCACACCCCTGTTTCACTCAGAGGTCCTATAATGATATAACGAGTAAGGAAAAACATTAATAGAAGCACCTAAATCTAGCATGGCCCTATCAATTTTTGTTTTACCTATAGTGCATGGAATACTCACCATCCCTGGATCTGAGCGCTTGGTAGCTATCTTTTCTTGTATGGCCGCAAAAACTCTCTCGCTGACCTGTACCTTCTTTTTTCCTTGCAGCTTCTGGCTCCTCTTCTTGGTGCAAAGCTCCTTTAAAAGTTTAGCATAACGAGGAACACTCTTGACTAGTTTAAGCAGAGGGATGTTCACCTTACACTTACTGAGCGTTTCAAAGATCTCCTTGTCATCACAGACATCAGCACTTGGTCGCGGTCGAGATGGTTGGTCACGATCGTGATGGCGTAAACTGGGGTTTTATCTCTACCGTGACATTGCGTCACAGTCGTGATCCCTTTCATAATTTTTTTCGTAAACCAGATCACCGTCATCTCGGTCATGATGAAATTGTCGCGATCATGATGTGTTAACTAGGGCAAAGTCGCGATCGTGCTGTTGGTGTCGCGGCCGTGACAACTCCCCAGTTCCCTCCTGCAACCTCTCTTCTTCCAGCTTTACGTCGAGTGTTCGTATTGTGATGGCACTTACGTTTTCTCTCTGAGCTACTACAGTTTGAGAAGGTAATTTGCTTGAGCTTTGCTGCGTTAAATTATTGACTGCCTCCATCATTTGTGAGGCCTACTTCTCCAGATTCCAATATGCTGGCCTCTGTGGTTTGAACATGTGTCGTGAAGTGCTTTGTTAGTGTTTCCAGCATCTCCCTCGTCGATGGCCCCTCGGATTGCGGTGGATATGGAGCACGGTATGGGTTATTGTATTGATATTGTTTATTCTGCCCCCAGCCGGGTCGCTCCATCTAAAACCAGGATGATCATTACCCCTCCGATTGTATTTGTTGTTTTCTCTCTGATTGTAGTAGTTATTGTTGTTCTCACATCGAGGTCTAGGGGGTCCAAAACCTCCTACAACATTCACTTCAACAATGGTTTGGTCCTGGAGTTGTGGGAACATATCGGTAGGGTGGCTCTAGTCTGCGCAAATACCGCATAGTCTCGCTGGTTTCTGATTTCCAAAGGCGATGTTCTTGATCATACTCTTCAACTCAGCTATCTCATCCTTCCATCGGGGCTCTCCGGAATTCACAGCATTGGCTCCTTTCCTCGTATACGTTCTCCTGAAACATCTAGTCCACTCAGCGATTTCGTTCAGTCGGGCTCTGGCTTCGGCATGAGTCAATAGCACACTCCCATTACAAGCAGCGTCCATTAGCCTTCTCTCATTGTCGAGTAACCCATTGTAAAGGTGGGTTACCAAGTCTTTCTCCTCAAACCCATGGAATGGGCAGCTAGCACATAACCTCGCGAATCTTTCCACGTAGTCGTACAGCGACTCGTCGTCATGTTGTTCCACCATAGTGATCGCCCTTTTCAAAGCAACCGCCTTCTTGGACGGGAAATACTTACTAAGGAAGGCTTTGTGTAGCTTATCCCAAGTGTCGATACTCCCGGTGGGCAGCAAATAGTACCATTGTCGTGCACTGTCTTTTAGCGTAAGACCGAAAGCTCTCATCTTAATCTGTTCGTCGGTGACGTTACTCGGCTTGCTGCACCTGCAGATGTCGTGAAACTCACTTAGATGCATAATCGGGTCTTCCCCAACTAGGCCATGGAACTTTGGTAGCAGATTGATGAAACCAGTCTTTAACTCGAACATAAAGTTAATATTCAGGGCAGGTAGTGTTACTCCCAAGTGTTGTTGCGTCAGATCTGGGTCTGTATGTTCTCGCAACATTCTCGCAGCCATTGATCCGATCACAAGATTCTGTAGAGATTGTCGCAGGTTGCGTATGTGCGTCCTCTCTATATCTGGATTTAAATCAAGCAAATTTGAATTAGTAGCGCGAGTGTGGACCATAAGATAGGTCCACACTAAAGTAGTAACACAAAAAGAAATAAACTATAATAGTTGGCTCCCCGACAACGGCGCCAAAATTTGATGAGGCTAAAATTCGTTGTGCCTATCAAAGATACCCAACTTAACAAATCCACTAATAAAGCGGTAAGCAGGGGTCGCATCCCAAGAGAGCCAGAACGATAGTTTATTTCCTATGGTTCTACCAAGTAGTAACAATGGGGGGTTTATGTGTAATCTTAGTAACTAAGCAATTGGATTGTAAACAATTATGATTATGAAGCTCACTCCTTCTAGCATTAGCGCATTATTCAATTGGAATGTTGATCATCAAATTCTATTAATTTATATTCTGAATTGGTTAATTCGGTTGTCCTACTCTTTGTTCGTAAATAGCAACTAGTCCAAATAGTCCTAGAAACCCTTATTGTAAGCAATAACCAAGGAAATCCCAAGGTTCAAAAGCATAATAGCATAAAGATCAAAGATAAGTAGGCCTATGCAATACCATTGGCAAATTGCCGATACTCGACACAGGTTTATAATCTCTACACAATAAGCACTCACAAATAGTCGCTCGCTACCTAAAGACAAGACTTTTCAAATCAAATTATCAAGCCTAGCAATATGATGGATAATAATTAACCTAGTTTGCAACCTAGATAAACTCAAGATCAATCAATAGAAACAATAAAGCACAAGAGATCATAAAACAATCCTGAAATTAACTTTAGAACATAAACATAAGAATTCTCACAACAAACCTAGAACAATGGCTTCATCCTTAAGAGTGAACTATAGAGAACTTAGCCAGACATAGCCATCGAAAGAAATGAATAATATGGATGAATGATGGGAAAACAAACTAGGGAAGATGGTGAAAGTGGAATAAAGGTGGAAGCTTTCTTCTTGGTTGCTGCTGAATTCTCTCTTAATGAATGTGACAAAAGAATAATGAGGTAAAGATGATTCTAACTTAATTTACTAAGGCTTATATAGTCTCCAATTAAAGGGAATAAAAATAAATGCAAATAACTAAAAAGATGTGGATAAAATATAAATCTCGGATCAAATCTTCATTTAATGGGACGTCCTTGTCCGCGTCACGATCGTGACACAGGGGTCACGATCGTGACTTTGCTCCAGTTCTCAGGTTCGTGGCTGGTCACAATCGTGATAGAGAGTCGCGATCGTGACATGTCAACTGAGGCTAAGTCGCGATTGCGACAAGCCTGTCTCAGTCGTGACAGCTTCAGCTGAGGCTGGATCTTGATCATGATGCTCCATTTCGGTCGTGACAGCTTCTCCTGAGATGGTCTTCGGTCTTCTACAAGCGTCAAGGCAGCTCGGATTTGTCTCTCGGCTTCTCCTTGGGTGTAGGCGTGGCATACTTCCTCTAGCTCCATCCCGAATGCACTAAAAGTGAGCACAACTGGGATCTCCATGATAAAACAACTCAAAACCGCTTACGAGCATCCCGTTAATCCATAAATAAGCTCCAAACCAGATACCGGGAATACCACTCGTTAAGCACCTAAAAACACTATTCCTAATCTAATAGTCGCTAGTTAACACCATATAATAAGCTCCTATCAATCTTGTCCTTTTTTGCTTTGGTGATGTTGGGAGGAAAACCCTCTCACACCAAGTAATTGACCAAATGAGCGTACCACGACTTGAGAGTAAGAAGGGAAAGGAGCTCCATGTCAGGGGTGTGACCGCGGTTTGGGGACCGCGACCGCGGTTACTTCTCTGTGGTACTCGCTTGGAAGAGTGTATATGGTCCGCGAGCGCGGTTGAGTCTCTGCTTGATAAAGCGATTCATCCGGGAAATCTCCAAGTGTGTTCGTCGCCTTCTCTTCTCTATCACGGACAATCCGACTAAGATGATCGGCTACCGAGTTCTCAACCCCCTTATTGTGTCTTATCTCCACATCGAATTTGCTTAACACAAAGATCCACTGAATGAGTCTTGGTTTCGATTCTTTCTTCGTCATGATATAACAAAGTGTTGCATGGTCGGTTTGGATGATCACCTTCGTGCCAAACAAGTATTGTCAAAATTTGTCCAAGGAAAACACCACGGCTAGAAGCTCTTTCTTGGTGGTGGAGTAGTTCCATTAGGCACCATTCAAAGTCATTGAGGCGTTGTAGATCACATTCATAACTCGCCCAATTTTCTGACCAAGAACAGCCCCCATCGCATAATCACTAGTGTCGCACATGATCTCAAAAGGGAGAGACCAATCCGGCGCTTTGATAATGGGTGCGACAGTGAGGTGAGCTTTAAGAGTGTTGAATGCTTTCTTTCATTCGTTTTTAAGCTCGAACGTTACCTCCTTCTTCAGCAACTTGCACAAGGGTGAAGAGATCTTGGGAAAATCATTGATAAACCTACTGTAAGAACCTGCATGGCCTAAAAAGGAACGCACTTCACACACATTAGTAGGATAAGGAAAAGAATGAATTACATCAATCTTTGCCTTATCAACCTCAATACCCTTGGACGAAACTATATGACCCATCACAATACCATGATTAACCATGAAATGACACTTTTTAGTGCTCAAGACCAAGTTGGTCTCAATGCATCTTTCAAGCACAAGTGGCAAATGGTTAAGGAATGAGTCAAAGCTATCCCCATGTACTGTAAAATTATCCATAAATACCTCAATGAAATTCTCAATATACTCGGAGAAGATGCTTACCATACATCGTTGAAAAGACCCGGGTACGTTACATAACCAGAATGGCATCCAGCGATATGCGAAAATGCCAAACAGACATGAAAATGTAGTCTTCTCTTGGTCTTTTGGCGCTATGGCCACCTGAAAGTAACCTGAGTGTCCATCTAGAATGCAATAGTAGGGATGACATGCAAGCCTCTCGAGCATCTGATCAATGAAAGGCACAGGGAAGCGATCCTTTCCAGTTACCGCGTTCTGCATGCGTTACTGGATGCGAACCCTCCAACCTTTTGGTGCTCTTTGAGGAATCATCTCTCCTTTGTCGTTCCCCGGCAATGACGCCAAATTTGATGAAGGAAAAAGTCGACTGCCTTACCACATAATTATACAACTAAACACTACAGAATATAGTGGTAAGTACAGTTCGAACGCAAGGGAGTCAGATAAGTTTATATCGATTATGCAACTAACAAGTAACCAATAGGGGGGTTGTATGGTGGGTAGTGAATAAATACATGTAAAGAGTTCACTTATCCGTTATCAACAATCAGATTGGCATGTGGACCATAGATTCCTAATTACTAAAACATTCAATAGGTTGTCCTACTCTTTGTTCTTATAAAGTAACTAGTCCAAAAGTCCTCGAAACCCCAATTATGCTAAAACCAAGGAAATCCCAAGATTAATAACACAACCGCATAAAGCTCAAAGATAATTAGGTTAATGCAAAACCATGGACAAATCGTCAGAACTTGACATGAATTCAAGATCTCTACCCTATAGGCACTTGCAAATAGTTTATTCAAATAGAGATTGATACCAAAAGAAAAGACTCTTCAAATCAAAGTATCAATCCTAGAAATATGATGAATATCAATAGATTTAGTTGATCATTCTAGATAAATCAATAGAAATCAATGCAAGATGAAGCTCAAGAGATCAAGAAACAATCCTCAATTGAAATCGGAACACAAGCATTTAGTATCTTACCACAAAACCAAATCCAAAAGCCTTAAACTAGAAAAAATTAAGAGAGTATAAGAATGGGAGAGAGATTCTAGTCAAACCCCTAGGAAAATCTATATTTATTCCTCTCCTGAAATGGTAAAACCAAAATTCCTTCAAAGCCATAAAGATGAAGCAGTTACAAAGACTTTCCTGCTTAGGGAGTTACACGGCAGGAGCGACCGCGGTCGCTTGACTACGTTCGATGCTGGATCTCTGTTCAACATGGCCAATTGATGAGTGACGCAACCGTGGTTAGTTCATCGCGACCGCGGTTTGATCTTTGTTGACTTCTTCTTCATTTTAACGCGAATTCGTCGTCACTTTGTCGTCTTTACTCCTGATCCCTCATATTCTTCATTTAATGACTAAGTGCTTCCGAAATGCATCTAAAATCACCTAAAAACCACTATTAGTGCCATTGTGATTGCGCCTATCAGCTAGATGTTATGTATAGTGTTTGTTTGTGTGCCAGGTTTGAAATTAGTTCCAATAAATAGTACATCAAGGTGGTCAAGAGGGTTCTTTGATACCTTCTAGGAACATATGACCTATGCCTCTGGTATCCAAGAGGTGGAGATTTAAACCTAATATAATATACGGATGTGGATTTTGCAGGAAACAGAGTTGATAGGAAGTCTATCTCAGAAATGGCTCAAATCCTTGGACCTTGTCTAGAGTCCTGGGGTTTGAAGAAACAAACTTCTGTGGCCCTCTCCATATCTGAAGCCAAGTACGTAGCCGCAACCGCATGTTGTTCACAACTTCAATGGCTTAAATAACATCTAATTGATTTAGGTATCATGGTTTATTATGTACATATATTTTGTGACAATGCAACTGCTATTAACATCTCTTAAAATCATGTGCAACACTCAAGAACTAAAACATATCAAGATTAGACATCTCTTTATTACAAATTATGTTGAAAAAGTGATGGTCTCAATGAAGTTCAGTTGCATAAAGGACCAATTTGCGGGAATCTTCACCAAGGCATGGAACATGGAACCTTTCAAAAAGTTTCGAATGGAACTTCGTATGATTTCACTCAATTGATTGTTCTTTCCCTTACAAATGCCTTCGATGAAGGGTGAAGATTAGTATATTTACATATTATATAGATGATCCTTGACTGCTTTATATTTCTATTCTTTACTTGTGCTTTCCTTGGTTACATTTGACTGCTTTACTGGATTATTTGCATGAGATTTCATAAAGGTAATCTTTCCAGTCCAAAAGATTCATCCTGTTTAGTTTTTATCCCACTGATAGGCGCTATTTACTATATCACATACGGTGGTTTTTAGCATTATTTAGAAGTGATTTGAGGATTGTTTGTGCACTTTCGGATGGTTCGGAGATTGCGGGATGTTAGCCGCATTTAAGAGGATTTACAACAAAAAAGCATGAAGAGTCACAGCTGAGAGATGGCGCGACCGTGCAGCAATAGACGTGACCGCACCGAGTGGCAGAGGTTGATGCGCGACCGCCCCACACTTTGCACGATCACACCCGTGCCGGGATGGGCAGAATGCTGGGCCTCGCGAGTGGAAATTGATTCGAGCATAATTCTGGGATAGAGGATTAAAGACCGATATTAGTTCTAATAATTAGTTTTGAGTTTCAGCTTTGTTTAAGTAGGGTTTTGGAATAGCCTCCATTTCTATCTTAGAACAATTTCACATTTTGTACGTATCAAGAGAACTATGCATCACTAGTCTCTTTTCACTTTGTTCGATTGCTTAAACCTCCGGATTAGACCGGTTGTAAGACTTCTACCTTTGTTTTATTTTCATATTTTGAGTTGTTTCATCTCTATCGTCCTTAATTGTTTATTGAATTGAATTTATCTGTCTAGATTGGCCTCCTAGGTAGATTAGGTTTAATCATACTACTAGGTCTTACTTGTCCAAGTTGGAGAGTCTTGTCAATAGGTAGCAAAACAATTGCATGATCTAGTTGAGCTTGTAATTGTGGAGAGAGTTAATTGCATTGTAAATATCGACCTTGAGTCAATGGTAGTGCATGCACATATCTATTCTTGACTGCATTGTTTCTTGGTAATAAAATATTGATAGTTTATGGGTTGTAGCTTAGTAAGGGCTCTTAGGACTAGTTGGACTAATAGCTATATCGGAACAGGGATTAGGACAACCTTATGAATTGTTGAACTTAGGATTAATAGTTGTCAATGATCAACCTACCAATTTGTTGTGTGGAAGTTTATTGAACGTAGTGTGTTTTTCTCATATTATTCATTTGAATTCATTAGTTAGATTACTTAAATATAAAAAACTTCGGTTACCTTTTAGGTTAGTCATATTAATTACACAAGAACTGATTTCCCTGACTCAATGTGGGATCGACTCTTTCTTGCCACTCTTCTGGTTAGAGTAGCTGGTTAAGTAATTTACATTTGATCGAGCATAACAACACATGTTTTATGGCTCGTAAAATTTGGCGTTGTTGTCGGGGAGTCTGAACTTCTTTTCTGGTGTTTTTTTAATTTGATTGACTTTGGTGCTGACTTATATTGGTCAACACCCGTGCTACTAATCACTTTCTTGTTGAGTTTAACCAAGGAAGAAGAAAGCAACTCCTGAACGAATAATGGCAAACCAACAGATACAATTAGATCAACTCTCATAAATGGTAAAGACATTTTTTCAAGGGAATAATGGTGGTAGCCGAATGTTGAGGGAGTGTGAGGATTTCAATCTAACACAGCAACCTTAGGCAATGATTTTACCACCCCTTGTTGGTGAAGTGACATTCTGGCTAAAGCATGGGATTATAAATCTGCTGCCCACTATTAATGGTCTGTCCAGAGAGGATCCGATCATGTTTATCAAACAATTCCATGTAGTATGCATGATTACAAAACCATCAAATGTTACTGAAGAGCAGATCAAGATGAGAGACCCGGATTTACGCTAAAAGAGAATGCACAGTCCTGGTATTACCATCTACCTCATAGGTCCATAGCCAGCTAGGAGAAGTTGCACAGAGAGTTCCTAATTAAGTACTTCCCAGCTAAGAAGGCTAGTGCGCTGAAAAGAGATATTGCCCAGGTAGAGCATCAAGACAAGGAATCTCTATATGATTACTTGGGGCGTTTCGATTGATTGGTTGCTATCTACCCTTTCCATGGATATGCGCAGGATGATCTAGTACTTTTGTAATTCCAGGTCTGCTAAATTCAAAAAGAAGAATGGTTGGTGTTGCTTGTGGTGGGAGCATTCTGAATATGACTCCTGAGAATCTCATGGAGAGACTTCGACATATGGGAGAAAGTACCAGGAGCTATGGGATAACTCACACCGAGAGAGCAATGAGTACCACGAATTCAGAGGATTTAGATATTGCGAATGAGCTAGCCGAAATGAAGAAGATGTTTGCCATTCTACTACCGAGGATCGAACAACAATCAATGAAAGTTTGTAGAGTATGCTTGAGCCCATCCCATCACTCTAATCAATGTCCCGAGTTGCAGGAAGATACATTTTGGGAATTTAACATTGTGGTTGGATATGTAACACTACGTCCTTGGAATGATCAACAACAGAACAATTACAATCCAAGGTATAGAGGCCAACCTGAGCAACACCAGAGATGGAGGACTCATGAATCGCAACCTAGCCCTAAACCTTCTTCTATGGACTTGATAGCCGTCTTGACTAAGAATGTTAATAAACTTACCCAAACTACCGAGGAAAATATAATGAACATGGCATTAAAGTATGACCAGCTGACATAGACGGTAACTGTCCTAGCACAGAAACAGGCCGATTTATCACCGTCTCAAACAAAAGTAAACCCTAACAGTAGAAATGTTAGTGCTACAACATTAAGAAGTGTGAGAAATTTGGACGAATCGCCTTTTACTGAAGAGAAAGACGTATTTGATTAGACAAAGACACACGAGGTCGCGCCTCAAGCCTTGGAGAGAAATGCGACCGCGTCCACGAGCCACGCGACCGCGCCAAGGCTTTGTTTTATTTGGAAAACAGTGCGCGATCGCGTCCTAAGACGTGTGACCGCGCCGAAGAGTCTGGTACATGCACGACCAAACCCCTATGATGCGCAACCGGTCGCTGCTACCACCAAAAACATGAACGCATATAAAGGTGATCCGGTTGTATCACTTGATACCGAAGAGGAAATATACGATTCGCGGGGTGATTTCTAGTTAAGACAGAGCAATTATGTGTGCCTAAACTTCCCACCACTTGGATCTCAAAAGCCCCCAGCGCCCTTTCCTGAAGCGCTGAGAGACACAAGGAGGCCGGAGAACGACATGGAACTCTTCGAGACCTTCTACAAATGTGAGGTAAACATCCCCTTGCTCAAACTACTAAAGAGTGTCCCTCGTTATGACAAGTTTCTGAAGGAGTTATGCACGGTGAAGAGGAACCAGAAGCTAAAAAGATAGCAGAATAGTACGGTAAGCGAACAAGTATCTGTCATAGTCCAAAGGTGTATGTCTAAGAAGTAAAACGATCCTAGTATGTAAGCATTCCTTGTCGTCTAGGTGAAACTCGTTTTGAAATGGATATGCTTGATATAGGTGCATCTATCAATATGATACCATATTCTCTGTATAAGCTTCTAGGACTAGGACCTTTGCATAAAACTTGAATAGTAATTAAACTAGTTGATAGATCCACTGTTTATCCCAAAGGAGTAGTTGAAGACGTTCTAGCAATGGTTGATAAGTTATTTTTCCTTGCTGATGTTTTCGTGTAAGATATGGAACATGATGGACAAGCTCCACCATACTTTTAGGTAGACCTTTCATGAGAACTGCTAATACTAGGATTGATTTAGCAAGTGGGTCTCTAATATTAGAATTTGATGGGGAGGTTGTGAAATTTAATATTTTCAATCCCATGAAATATCCTATTGAGGATGCTACTGTTGTTTGCTCTATTGACATGCTTGACTCCATTGTGCAAGATTCCTTCAACCTATCTAGTGTAGACACATTTAAATAGATCATGGAAAATAGCATTGATAACTCAATTCACAAAAACTTAAAACCGCTCCCGATATGCATATGATACTAGAAAACTTAAGTGCAACTGAGGTGTATTTGGCCGGTGGGCCCCTGTCACTAACAATGGAGAGAGAAAAGCTTCTCCCCTCTATTGAACATGCACAAAAATTGAGCTCAAGCAGGTACCAGGACACCTTAAATATTCCTTCCTTGGTGAAATTGATACTCTCCTGATCATTATTTCTAGCAAGTCGTTAGAGGAGCAAGAAGAAACGTTGGTAGAGGTGATGAAAAATAATGTTAAGGCTCTGGGGTGGATAATCCACATGTAAGCACGGAATTCTGTTAGATGAAGGGAGCAAAGCCCCTCTAGACAGCACCAGTGGAAACTAAATCCATAAATGATGGAGGTGGTCAAACAGGAAGTGCTGAAACTTCTTCAGGCTGCTATGATATTCCGATCTTTGATAGCCAGCGGGTGAGTCCAACACATGTTATCCCTAAAAAGTGGGCTATTACAGTTGTTGAGAACCAGCAAGGCGATTTAGTTCCCATGAGAGCCGAATCAGGGTGGCAAGTTTGTATTGATTATCGCAAGCTGAATGCAGTGAGCATGAAGGATCATTTTCCCCTACCGTTCATTGACCAGATGCTTGAGAGATTAGCTTGTAGACCCTATTACTGCTTCCTGGATGGTTATTCAGGTTATTTCAGGTTGCTATTGCATCGAAGGACCAAAAGAAAACCACGTTTACATGCGCATTCGGTACTTTTGCTTACTGCAGGATGTCGCTTTGGTTTGTCTAACGTGTCTGAAACTTTTCAGCAATGTGTGGTGAGTTATCTGAATACATAGAGGTTTTTTTGAAGTATTTATGGATGACTTCATGGTACATGGGACACCTTTAATCATTGTTTCGACCATCTAGCCCTTATTCTACAGAAATGTGTAGAGACTAATCTGATACTTAATTCTAAGAGGTACCACTTCATGGTTGAGCAAGGGATTGTTTTAGGAAACATTGTTTCGGCCAAGGAAATTAAGGTAGACAAGGCGAAGATTGATGTTATCCAGTCTCTGCCATATCCTAATAATCTTAGAGAAATAAGGTCATTTTTGGGCAATGCGGGGTTCTACCGCAGATTTATTAAGGACTTCTCCGAAATTTTAGCACCCTTGCTCGAGTTATTTAAGAAGGAAGTGGCATTCGAGTTGACCATCAAATGCAAAAAGTCTTTTGACACTTTAAAAACCCACCTTACGGAAGCCCCTATTATTAAAGCGCCAAATTGGACCTATCCATTCGAGATCATGTGCGATGCAAGCGCCTATGCGTTAGGGGAATTTCTTGGTCAAAAAGTAGGGAGAGCAATGCATGTCATTTACTATGCCTCAACCACTTTAAATGGAGGTCAATGGAACTACTCCACTACTGAGAAGGACCTACTAGTTGTGCATTTTGCCCTCGAGAAATTTAGACAGTATTTGTTGGGCACTGAAGTGATTATACATATAGATCATGCGACACTCTGCTATTTAATGACAAAAAAGGATTCTAAACCACGACTCATCCAATGGATCCTATTATTGAGTGAGTTTGATGTAGAAATAAGGGACAATAAGGGAGTCGAGAATCTGGTCAATGACCATTTGAGTAGAATTATTCAGAAGGACGAGGAGCCAAAACTTCGATACTTGTTGAATTCCCAGACGAGACCTTGTATACAGTTTCTGCTGAGACAAAAGCGTAACTGCACCATATCACGTGCGACCGCGCATTGAGCTCTGACAAAAGGTGCGTCCCCGCACCCAACACGCACGACTGCCGCCATTGTTTCGTGCGTTTCTACCTATATGAGTGAGGTAATGATTCTCCTTCTCCTTATCTTTTATCTTTGTATTTATTTTCACAATAGGGGCATTGTGTATTTCAAGTGTAAGGAGCAGAATTATAGCTTATTAGGTAATTTAAATAAATGAAAACAAAGAAAAAAAATCTAGTTGCAAATCTGTCGATGTCTTTGGTCTTTGTCTTGGTTTTGTGTTGGCTATCTCATTCCCTACTTGATACTTTGTGGGTCCTTATGATGGTACATTGATTTTGAATCTGTTGAATATACTTTTGAGGTTGATGTTACAAGTGTGTTATTGTGATGATATGTTAGATCAAATTTAGGACTTTGACTTGAGCATGTAGATTATGACTAGGATACATTAGAACCAATGCTAATATTGCACTTTTACCACCTCATTTCTTATTTTATCACGTTATTCAGATTATCTGGCTTCCATCCTATTTTTTTCAAAAAAAAGAAAAAAAGAGAAAGAATAAAGGTAGATGAACTCTAGTGAAATAAGTGAGAAGAGCATGCGATCTCCGTGGTGTGAAAGATCACTCTGGGTTTGATCCTCCAAGGCTAAGCAAATAGTTTTATTTGTCGGCCCAGATTGTAAGATGGACGGGCCCGTTACCTAAATAAATGGTTTTAAAAGAAGAAAAATAGTGAAATATTGGATGAATAGGATAAAAAGAAGCAACAAAAATGTTTATGTGGTATAAATTGAGTTGAATCATGATTTTATGTGCTTCCGATAGTCTTGGAGCTCGTGTTATCTTATCATACATTGTGAAGCATGTGAGAAAAAGGAATGGTCATTTAGTTGATTCTTCGTTGTTATCATTAAAGTATCACTTGGGTAAAGACAACATTTGCGTATTTTTTGGATGCATTATCATGTCCTTGCGTAGGACGAACATGGTTAGAGTTTTGGGGAATTGTTGATGCCATCTATGTTGGTCTAAATCTAGAGTTGTTTGAGTTATTGAGTCTTGCATTTGTTCCAAAAGTTCTGTGTTAGAGTCGGAATCTACACCTGTGCTTGGATGTTTTCAAGTGTTTTTTGAGCTTAATTGTTGAGCAAAGATCACTGCTATCATGTTTTTTCGCACTAGTTGAGGCCGACATGCATCAAGGAAGGGTGAGTTTAGTACAGCTTGCTCGAGGACGAGTAAGGTCTAAGTGTGGGGGAATATGATAGGAGCTATTTAGTATATCGCATATGGTGGATTTTAGCATTATTTAGAGGTGGTTCGATGATTGTTTGTGAACTTTCGGATGGTTTGGAGCTTGGGGATGTTAGCCACATTTGGGAGCAATTATAACATAAAGGAAGAAGAGTCATAGGTGAGAGATGTCGCGACCGTGAAGCAATAGGTGCGACCGCACCGAGTGACAAAGGTTAGTGCGCGACCGCGCAGGACAGTACGTGGCTTCGTACCTGTTCAAGAGCATAATTTGGAATCATAGATGAGGCGCGACCACGCCAAAATTTGCACGACCGTGCCCGTGATGGGAAGGATAAAATGCTTATTTTGCTTTCCATGGCTTCAAGTTGCAATAGATGGATGTCAACACTGCCTTCCTCAACAGTATGGTCAAATAGGCAGTGTACATGGGATAAACTCCAGGGTTGGAAGATCCGACAAATCCAAGCCACGTATATGTTTTTGATAAGGCCATGTATGGTCTCAATCAGGCTCCACGTGCATGGTACGAGAGACTGACCTAATTCTTTCTCTCTTATGGGTATGTGTGTGGTGACATTGACAAGACCTTGTTCTTACTGAGGGAAGGAAAGCACACTTTGGTTGTGCAGGTATACGTGGACGACATCAACTTCGGATCCACAAATGCAGTGCTCGTCAAATGATTCACAAATCTCATGGCATGTGGATTCTAAATGAGCAAGGTTAGTGAGTTGAAATTTTCCTAGGCTTATAGGTGGTACAAACAGAGGAGGTTACTAAGGTTCGGCAACAAAAATACATTCAGGAACCTGTCATGAAATTTGGTATGATGGATGCCAAATCATTCTCAACACCCATGTATCCAAATGATTCATTAGAGAAGGATGATCATGAGAAGGATGTTGACCAAATTCTATAGAGGGTAATGACCAGATCTTTACTCAATCTAAAGGCAAGTAGGCTAGATGTTATGTATAGTGTTTGTTTGTGTGCCGGGTTTGAAATTAATCCCAAAAAATCATACATCAAAGTGGTCAGTATGGTTCTTCAATACCTTTGACGAACATATGACCTATGCCTCTAGAATCCAAGAGGTGGAGATCTAAAGCTAATACGATATACGTATGTGGATTTTGCAAGGAACAAAGTTGATATGAGGTCTACCTCAGGAATGGCTCAATTCCTTGGACCTTGTATAGTGTCATAGGGTTGAAAGAAATAAACTTTTGCGGCCCTCTCCATAGCCGAAGCCAAGTACGTAGCCGCAACCGCCTGTTGTTCACAACTTCAATGGCTTAAACAACAGCTAAGTGATTTAGTATCACGGTTAATTATGTTCCAATACTTTGTGACAATGCATGTGCATTTAACATATCTAAAAATCATGTGCACACTCAAGAACTAAACATATCGAGATTAGACATCTCTTTATTACGGATTGTGTTGAAAAAGGGATGGTCTCAATGGAGTTCTGTTGCAAAGAGGACCAAGTTGCGGGCATCTTCACCAAGGCATGGAACATGGAACCTTTCGAGAAGTTTCTAATGGAACTTGGTATGATTTCACTCAACTAATTGTTCTTTCCCTTACAAATGCCTTATATGAAGGATGAAGATTAGTAGATTTACATATTATATGGATGATCCTTGATAACTTTGCTTTCTCTACTTTATTGTGATATGAATCTGTGCCTTATATTTCTATTCTTTACTTGTTCTTTCCTTGGTTACATTTGTCTTCTTTACTTGATTATTTGCATGATATTTCACAAAGGTATTCTTTCCAGTCCAAAACACTCATCCTGGTGATTTTTTATCCCACTGGTAGGCGTTATTTAGTATATCACATACGGTCATTTTTTAGCATTATTTAGAGGTGATTCGATGATTGGTTGTGCGCTTTTGGATGGTTCGGAGCTTGCGGGATGTTAGCCGCATTTCGGAGAAATTACAACAAAAAGGAAAAAGAATCGTAGCTGAGAGGTTGTGCGACTACGTAGCAATAGGCGCGATCGTGTTGAGTGATAGAGGTTGATGCGCGACCATGCTGGACAGTGCACGGTTGCGTACCTGTTCAAGAGCATAATTTGGAATCAGAGATGTGGCGCGAATGCGCCACACTTTGCGCGATCGGGTCCGTGCTGGGTCAGGCAAAACGCTGGGCCTCGCGAGTGGAATTGATTCCGGCTTAATTCTTTCTTGTAGGATTACAAACTAGGCTTTGTTATTGCCAATTATTAGTTTTCGGTTTTAGCTTTGTCTATGTAGGGTTTTGGAATAGCCTCCATTTCTATCTTAGATCAATTTCACATTTTCTACATATCAAGAGAACTATGCACGACTAGTCTCTTTTCACTTTGTTCGATTGCTGAAACCTCTGGATTCGACTGGTTGTAAGTCTTCTACCTTTGTTCTATTTTTAATATTTTGAGTTGTTTCATCTCTCTTGGCCTTAATTTTTTATTGAATTGAATTTATCTGTTTGGATTGGCCTCCTGGGTAAACTAGGTCTATTCATACTGATTGGTCTTACTTGTCCGAGTTGGAGAGTCTTATCATTAGGTAGCAAAACATTGCGTGATCTAGTTGAGCTTGTAATTGTAGAGAGAGTTAATTGCATGTCAAAAATCGACCTTGAGTCAATGGTACTGCATGCACCTATGTATTCTAGAATGCATTGCTACTTGGTTATTAAATATTGATAGCTTCACGGTTGTAGCTTAGTAAGGGCTATTAGGACTAGTTAGACTAATAGCTATATCAGAACAAGGATTAGGAAAACCTTACGAATTGTTGAACTTAGGATAATAATTGTCAATGATCAACCTATCAATCTGTTGTGTGGAAATTTATTGAACGAAGTGTGTTTTTCTCATATTATTCATTTGAATTCATTAGTTAGATTAGTTAAATATAAAAACAACCTTTGGTTACCTTATAGTTAATCATATTAATTACACAAGAACTGATTACATGACTCCTTGTAAGATCGACCCTTTCTTGCCACTTTGCTAGTTAGAGTAGCTAGTTAGGTAATTTATATTTGATCGAGAATAATGACACATGTTTTGTGGCTTGTCACTCACATTACAAGACCAAATGATAGATTAATTGGATGGCCTCTTATAATACATAGCCCTATGAGCCCGTTTTCTGTAGATTAACTGGATGTGTTATAATGACAAAATACATTCATGAAAATTATTATGTTTTTGTGTGTAATGGTCTTCTTGTGAAACCACCTTTGGTGAGTATACCCCAAATGTTACTCACATGCATTTTCAGTATTATCGGCAAGGGACAAGTATTTGTTGTTGTTTTTTTTAAACTGAGGAGATCAGTTTGTGTATCAGACACGTCTATCGGAAGCTTCTTGTAGAATTTCGAGTATCTTAGAAAGGAAAAGGGAGAAATTATGGAAAGTTAGGAAATATGGGAAATCGTGACATTTCAGTGACATGATGGTTGAATGTATAAAAGAAAGGAAAGAGAGAGAAAAGGTAAGTATGGCTTATCGAGATCAAATGAAAGATCTTCCTCCAAAATCCTTCCATTTTCACTTGCGCTTTCTTCATCTCTATCCACCAAAAATCCTCTCATCCTCTCAAGAAACCTCAAAACCCAAAAAATGGCAACCCTCCAACTAGACGAAGAAAAATGCAACAAAAACTCGTAACCTGGGGATCAATCTCTCGATGTTGCTCGTAGTGTCTAAAACCGCATCTTGCACAGTCAAATCAACTCCAAAACCGTGACCCTCCACAGTTGAAACCTCACCCTCCATTGTCGAACCCAAACCTGAACCCACAAAACTCATTGATCCTATTATTCCCCCTCTTCTAGAAACAATCACAATCCAAAATCCTATAACTCCCATCATCGCCACCACCCCTGAGACTATCACCATCGTCCTTACACCTGAGACGACCATCACTAAATAACCCCTCATCTTTGAACCCATCGTCAAACTAGTTTCTGATGCTAACCCTAAACTTATCCTTGAGCCGAATGTCACCATGGATGTGTTGAAACTTGAGCCTATTGTTCCCCAAAACCAGAATGACGATGTGACTCTTGCCAGCGACGCCTCCGAGGCAGCGCCACGGCAAGAGTTCTCTTGTAAGGCGATAGTCAAGTTCTCCCCCAAGGTAAATTTCACCTCCGAGGTCGCGCCTAGTCAAGAAGCTGAGAAAACTCCTCCTCATTTAAAAATAAAAGGGGCAAAGAAAGTGTTGAATACTTTGGTGAATAGAAAACTCAAAGCAATCCTAGAAACATTTAACTCTAATACTAAAGAGGAGTTATTGGTGAAGAAAGTGAATTTTGAACGTGATTCGAGGAGAATGACTAGGGGAACAAGAACAAAAGATGCTAAAAAGGAGGAAGAATGGAGTGGTAGAAAGGAAGAACGTGACACTGGAAGACATGACAAGAACATTGTTGATTGCCAGTAGATTACCCATGAGCTTTTGGGCAGAAGCTTTGCATGCCTCCTTTTACATCCTAAACAGAGCGGTATTGAGACCCATGCTCGAAAAAACTTCCTATGAGGTACTGAAAGGAAGAAACCCCAATGTAAGTCACTTATGAGTCTTTGGTTGCATGTCCTTTTTCATATCAATAGGAAGGAAAATCCGGAAAAGTTAGATGCCAAATGCAACGTGGGAATCTTCGTGGGGTACTCCTCCTAAATTAGGGCCTACAAAGTGTTCAAACAGAAGACTGGACGGATTAAAGAAAGTGTTCATATGAAGTTTGAAGAACAAAACATGGTAGATAACCAACTAAATATCCTAATGCTCCACTTGTGGAGGAAGAAAATTTTTCTTTGCTGGAATCTAGAAATCAACTACCTAGGGAAGGAGAAGAACCTCCCTCGTACATTGCACATCAAGCAAACGTCATCACACATGGTGTTGACAATCAAGGTCAAAGCCTTCAACCTCAGACTCCACAATTAGATGTGGGGAATCTTCCCACTCGGATTCACAAGGCGATGTTTTCACATCTCTCTTCGGCAAGATCATGCTGGTACCAGTGAATCCCTTGGACCTCAAACGCGCGGTCCTTTTACATGGGATAAGAGACTTTGAATGCTACACTGCCTCTCAACAAACAGAGGAACCTGGTCCAAGCCCAAGGGTAAGTAATGAGGTAAGCTTCCCTTAGACAAACTCCAATGCCTTCACTTCTTTTGTTTCTTTGGTAGAGCCTAAAACTGTAGGTTAAGCCCTAAAGGACCTTGAGTGGGTGAAAGCCATATAATAAGAACTCCACCTATTTGTGAGGAACAAGGTGTGGAGATATGTTCCTAAACGAGCAAATCGAACAATCATTGGTACAAAATGGGTCTTGAGGAACAAGTTAAATGACAAGGGGAAAGTAACAAGAAATAAATCTAGACTCGAAATCAAAGGCTATAATCAACATGAGGGAATTTATTACGACGATATCGTTGTCAGGTTAGAAGCTATAAGATTGCTAATTGCCTATTATGCATACATGGCTTTAAGTTTAACAAATGGATGTAAAGGCAGCTTTTCCCAATGGAGTTCTGAAGGAGAAAGTGTATGTGGGAAAGAACCCTGAGTTCGAAGACCTTTATAATCCAAACCACGTATTCATTTTGGATCAGGCATTGTATGGTCTTAAGCAGGCTCCACATGCCTTGTATGAGAGACTATCTTAGTTCCTTCACTCTCATGTATATTTGCAAGGGCAATATATAAAACTCACTTCCTACTAAGGAAAGTAAATCACACTATGGTTGTGCAAGTGTACGTGGACGGCATCATCTTTGGATCCATAAATGAAGCCCTGGTCAACAGATTCACAATGCTCATGGAAGGTGAATTCTAAATGAGAATGGTAGGTGTGCTAAAGTTTTTTCTTAAATTATAGGTCGTTCAAACTATGGAAGGAATCAAAGTTCATCAACAAGAATATATTAAATAATACATTAGGAAGTTTTATATGAAAAATGCCAAAACCTTTCTCTATTTATGTTTCCAAAGGAGTCTCTAGGGAAGGATGATCATGAGAAGGATGTTGACCAGAACCTATACAGGGTAATGATAGGTTCATTACTATATCTAATGGGAAGTATGCTAGATATTATGTATAGTGTTTGCTTATCCAAATGAGTCACACATCAAGGTGGTGAATAGAATCCTTCGATATCATAGAAGGACATATTATTTATGCCTCTGGTATTCAAGGGGTGGAGATCTAAAGCTTATAGGCTACACCAACATAGGCTTTTCATGGAAGAAGGTGGATAAGAAGCCGGTCTCGGGAATGACTCATTTCCTTGGGTCATCTAGTTTCATGGGCGGCCAAAGAAGCACACTTTTCTAGCTCTCTCCACGTATGAGGTTGAATACATCGTCGTTGACGCTTGTTGCTCACAACTCATGTGACTTAAACAAAAGCTAAGTGACTTTGGTATTATCCTTAGTTCAGCTTCTATACTTTGTCATAACACAAGTGCTATAAGCATATCTAAGAATCTTGTGCAGCACCCAAAAACTAAGCATATAGAGATTAGACATCACTTTCTTCTTGATTATGTGGAAAAGGAGATGATCACAATGTAATTCTGCCAAACAAAGAATCAAATTGCGAACATCTTTACCAAAGGCATGGAATAAGGAACCTCTCGAGAAACTACAAATAGAGCTTGGTATGATTATCTCAAACTGTTCTCTCCTTACAAGTGCTTGTGATGACTGGTTAAAACGAGTAAATTAACTTGTTATATGTTTGATCGTAAAGAGTTGTGCGGTCTTTATTTTTCGATCATATTAACTTTTTCCTTCCCTTCTTACACTTACCTTTACTATTCTATGATCATTCTTGATTTTTTCAGTGAATGATTTACTTTAAAAAACTAAAGGTCTCTTTGTTGGCACAAAACATTCATCCCGATGATTTTTTATCCCTCATTACAAGCCCAAATGACGGAGGCAATCAAAAGTTTTCATAGCTTCTTATAGCAAAATATTCCAATGAGTCTGTTTTCCATGTATTAGATGGACTTATTATGATATAATGATTAAACAAAATTCATGAAAAATAACATTTTATTTTGTGTGTAATGGTCGTTTTTGTGAAACCACCCCTGGTACTGATACTCACATAGATTACACACCTTCGCTATTAGTTTTTGGTGAGGGAAGTGGAAAGGTTGGGGTTTTAAATTTGTAAAGCGGGGGAAACTTGTCACGCGTGGTCAGATCTGTAGAGTTACAAGTAATGATGTTCTTGAAAAAGGAAAGGGGGGAAATAGACATGGGAAGTTTGATTGTCTTAATTACAAGACTTGATTGATTTGATCCATTGTCTAGTGCATGCATGCAGATAATATCTTTTGGATTGGGAAGTTGTTATGATTTTTGAATTTCGGTTGAGATCCTCCATGATAAACCTTTTTCCCTATAGAATGAGAGACGTGAGACATTAAAAAATCACCGCTTTCACGTATTCTCTTGCTCTCTCAATCTTCTTTATTTCTCTCACAAAAATGCAAGCTTTCATTAGTGGCGTACTCATCATCCCATGTCCAGTTCGACGGCTCTGAGAGACCCAACACATTCCACCTCAAATTAGATGCTCTCAAGTTTGACTCATCTACCCTTGTCATCCTCAAACACACCACCACCACAAAAAGCCTTTCTTCCCCAATGCAAGAACCCATCGCTCTTGAACCCATCGTCTTTGAACCTGAAACTTCCGGCCCCAAAACAATAATGGTCCTATATTATTCTCTCCCCCAAACCTTCCAACAACCAAATCACGGACCTTAACCTAAACACATTGTAGGATCAGTTAATGTATTACGTATGTACGTTGATGAGCCTTCATACCTTCGTTGAGGAAGATATCAATTCAAACACATTGAAATTCTTAAAACCGTGAGAACCTTTGGTAATCTATAACTTAAAGGAAAACTCAAGTAATCTTATCTTATTAAGTGAACGATTACAATAAGGTGGAATACAAAATTCCTAGTCTACACATGCTAGACACTATTCCTTTCTCTAACAACGTTACATGATCTCTGTAGAGTAGTTCAACAACGTTTTTCTAATGGTCCCACTTTTCACGCATATGAGGCAAACCTATACAAATGAACAAAGTCAAGTATATGTAGTCAAACCGAGTTGGACTTTCACTAACCCTAGTTGTATTCGGCGACCCTATGCAATACTACATCCATCTTAACCAAATCACAACGTTCACATTATAAATAATATTATCCTAAAGAAGACGGGTAGTATATTCTACACTAAAGATCTCGCACAACAACCACTTGATTCTTTCCTTGAATTTCATGCACGTGCATATTAGCCTAACAACTCTTGGCACTGACCGGATTTCCTCATCCGGAACACGTCTTTCCCTTTTGGTTACTGGGTACGCCATCCCATTAGCTTGACTTCCCAACTCCCCGTTGCGGTACTTAAGTATCTTCTACCTACTAAGTTAAACTGCAACGTCTTGATCAAATTGAAACATTAGTAGTAGGTTTTTTTACCATCATCAAAATAAGAGAAACTCATGGGAGGGAAATTCGTAAGGATGAACCCCTAAGGTCATATTTTCAATATTATTACAAATAATATAATCTGACATATATATAAGAAGATTGATGCCATAAGTCATAGCTACGTAGTCCCAAGAAAACAGGAAAAAAAACCCTTAGTTTTAACCAGGGACTCCACACTACTTCCCCCCTTAATTCATGACGGTACTAGAGTCCTTATTTACTGAGTACCATATATTCCAGGTTCCTTCTCCCTTTTGACATCATTAAAAAAGTCATACTAACATTATGCAGAGGAAACAAAGGATAACTTAATTTCTATACACTCTAGAGAAATAGAATCATAATAAGAATTAGAACTGTCAACTAATAATACATATGACAAGCAATAATAAAAGCACAGAACGACATGCTCCAAGTAGTGTTAATGGAGCACGGGCAAAAAACGGAAAGAGGAAGGAACAAGGATTGTTTACTATCTTCACGAAGAAATTTGGAAGTGGTTTGGTAATATGATTGAAGATCATCCGTTCTTAGGCCTTTCACCATAACATGAGCACTTTTATTTAATTTTTCCGATAGGAGTAAATTCAACCATTTTAACTGGTTGACTTGTCATTTTGCATTTTGATTTCATTTGAACTCTATGGCCTTTCTTTTGCTTTGTTGTGGTTGAATATTTGCTTGCTTTGTTTCTTCTTGGACAAATTTGTAGCATGATTTGATTATTTTTACTTAGTGTCTTACCAAATTCATATCAAGGATGAAGAGCATGAATGAACTTTTATGTGTACATTTAGTGAGGAGGGACAATAGAGCATGATCAAGAGTAAATACTCGTAAAGAAAAATAAGGGAGCGCTTGTTTTAACAAATTCTCTTGATATATCCCATATGTGAGCTAAAGTGGTTCATATGGAATAGCGCAAGAGCCTTTTCAGGGGTAAGGTGGTAGTCTGATAGCAGATGAGTTTGTCGGGTCGTTTATAGGTAGACAAACAAATTGCTATGCAAAAATGGAAAGACTTAAGGTCTTGACCTCTTTTAATTCCTACGCTCACTCAATCATATTAATTAAAATATAGCAGAATTAAGGTCAAACCTGCAGGAGACTGATAACGTCCATTTTGTACATATTTTAGAGTATACTTGCATATTAGATTATCTCATTTGCATTCATATTTATATGCTTTTATAGTTATTTTTGCATTATTTTGTGTTCGGAGTCTACACCAGCCCTTTTATGTGTTTCAGGTAATTTTTGGACAAATTAATACAAGAGCTTTGGAGTACCTTGGAGAGGAGCATGGGCCAAATATAATTAGACCTACTTTGATATGGCTGGCCCAATTAGAAGAAATGGATCTTGAATTGAATAGATTAAAAGAGGGAAGAGATTAGTCAACATGGGATTAATTCACAATTAATTAAATGAAGGCTGTTACTATTTGAAGTTGATTAATAAAGGGGAGTTACATTGTTTTTTGGAAAGGATAATTTCTTTGACTTTCTTTGTGGAGTTTCTTGTTCTTGTATTTTTGGGAGAGAAAAGGAGTCTTTCTTTGTTTTGGCTTTTGGGGGATTGAACATCAAGACAGAGTTATAAGCTAGTGTGTCTCCAAGATTCGGTATTATCGTTCTAGCCTATATCAACTTGGATTATCATTTTATGTTGAGATTGAATTTATCTCTTTGGTTTTAATGAATAATCTATATATTTTGTTGGCTAGTTTAAATCTTGTGATTTCTTCGATCATGCTTGGCTAAACTCCGAGTTCTAAGGTTATGGTGATCCGTTCAATGCGAATTTAGATGGAATTATTCTTTTGCTTGAATTGAAATATCGTTGACTCATTCCTAGAAACTTTATGCCCAATTTAGTTTAGGCTAATTGGAATCCTATTGGAGTTTGAGACTGAAAGGTGAAAACAATAATAGGTATTTAGATAGGGGTTTGAGACCGAGAGGTGATAATTTCTATCAGAACCCTAGGAATCGAACTTGAGTGTTATGTGTGCGAGAGCAACTTAATTACTCTTGAGGATCAATAAGTCATCATAGTTTTTCTAGGTTTGAGTTGATTTACCGGAGCGCGAAAGCGAATGTTGTTTCATTTTGTGTCTAGACTCTAAGTGCTTAATGGGTTTGAATGAAATAGCTCCGCGCGACAACGATTGTTTGATTAGTTTAGACACGTTTGCTATCGTCTCAGAGGAGATAGTGGATTACATTGGATGATTTACCTTCAACAATTAGACTAGATTCAAGCAGGGTTTGATTTTATCTATTGAAGCATTGTTTTGGTGATCCTTAACCTTAGACACATTTATTCCCTATATTTTATCTTCTTTTCATTTTCTTTATTAGTTGATAGATTTCCCTCATTCACTCTTTTGGGCCTAGCACACTGGTTGTTATTTCGATTAATATTACATTGGTCTCTGTGGGATCGACACTTGACTACTACAACCGATCTCGTACACTTGCGAGTAGGTTTTAGCCGTATCAGAGACATCAACTTATTTAAACTTTTCTAGAGCAAAACTATTTAGGAAACGAAGGAGGTTTTGGTTGATTAAATTAATTAATAAAAAGAATGAAAAGAATGATTTGTAGAACTATTTAAATTGATTCTTAGCAAAGTAAATTCATGTTATTTGGTTGATAAATATCATTGTAGTTTTAAGGAACACATAAGCTAGCATATTTGACTCTACTCCGATACGACAAGTATCTAGCACCTCAAAAGATCATACTAAACCTAACAAAATTGATTAACTATGAAGAACGTATACAGTTCAAATCAGTGGAAGCAATAAAGCTAAGAGCATCCGGAAATAGGCATTTTGCGACTAGTCTACAATGCAATTCTCTACACTAAGACTTAGTTCAAACCGAATTAAAGTGTTCATGCTTGTTTCGAAGGAATAAATTAAGACGAACACCATTAATTTATCCTAACAATTATGAATAAATTGTTCACTCTTAGGTGATCAATCTAGCAATAAAATACATAATTCATTAGACAATAATCTCATAGAAAAACTATTAAATCATGCTAATAAACCAAAATTACTCAAATTATCAAACCAAACAACAATTCAATACTTCACAAAAAAATCGGGACTTAGTCCTCCATAGGAAGGTCTAAAAATATGAAATAATTAATAATCATACTAACCTTTGGAGAAGAAAGCTAAAGCACCCAATAGAAATGTTGTAGAACGATAAAAGAGAGAAATCCTAAACAGCGTACTAAACGTCTCTTAAACTAAGCGATCCGCTAGACCCCCCATTATGTGCACCCCTAGCACCCATAGAATTAAAATTTGATGGGGACATCCCTCGCCTAAGAGCTTTGGCTCCTCAACCCTCCAACTATTACTACGGGCAAAGCCTGCCCTTTTCTCTAGTTCTTTTGCTCATAAGATAAGAACAAGCCGACGGGAGAGCCATTCTATAAACCCCAGACATATGTGTGTTTAGACACATTACTAATAACATAAATGATAGAATTTTGCCTTTATAAAGGCCCAACCTAAACGAAATTAGAAAAACAATAAAATTCGCAAAATAACAACTAATTTCGTCCAATAACGCAACTGAAAAGATAGGAAGAAAAGAGTAAGTTGTGTAAATCATCTGGAGATCGGCGGGCGTCGATGGTCATCGGCGGGCGTCGATGGTCATCGGCGGGCGTCGATGGTCATCGGCGGGCGTCGATGGTCATCGGCGGGCGTCGATGGTCATCGGCGTCCGCCGATGACTTCTCTGTACCCTCATACCAAATCCACATCGGCGGGCACCGAAGAATGTGTCGCGGCCGCGGATGAGATCTCTGCCAAGTATTTCCTTTTTGAGCCCGTTTTGTACCTCTGATGTGCATGTATATGTCTTCACTCTTCCTATGCTCCTTGTTGACTCTAACAAGCTCCAAAGTACACAAATAAGACATATAGCGTCGAATAAAGGTTTGGACTAAATATGTCGTAAGAACGCCCATAAATGAAGTTGAATGATGTTAATTGCATGCTTATAGACACGTCATAGATGTGCCTATCAAACATCCCCACACTTAAACTTCTACTCGTCCCTAGTGGAATAAAATCTCACTCATCTCTAAGTAATCCCCACGTAGAAAGCCCGAGTACAAAAACACTGACATAGAAAAGTAACACCCAATAAACTCTTCCTCTCACTAACCCAACCTATACATCAAGGTCTAATCTCACCGTAGAATGCTCTAAGTCCTTAGAAAATAATCCCTCATAACCATGTAATCGTGTATCCCAAGTGATCATAAACAATGAAATCAACGAACTTCATAATCTCCTCTAAAACAAAGATCAAAGATAATGATCAAAAATGAAAATCCTAACCCCAACCTAAACATCTCCTCTTTAATCACCATAATGTCCTACTTCTCTAAATAATGTCCATCTCACACAACACATTTCAACCACCAATTCCTAGAGAAAATATATGCTTAGTACAACCACAACAATATGCATCAAACACCGGAAAAGAAGTCTAATCCTAGTATCTACCCATATCATCACCAATAGTGTGTATCTGAATCTCCCAAAAGAAAATCATGATCAAAATACCCCATATGAAATGAAAAGTAAACCCAAATTACTCTAGCAAAGAAAATTAAATCATGTAAGCTTAATGTGAGGTAAAAAATGAAAATAAAATCAACACCTTATCTCTCCTTGTGAAACCTACCAAAAAAACTCCTATACTCCAACACTTATGCATCCAGCGCCAAAAAATATGGAAAACAATCATCCTAAGCACTCAAATTCTTTTCACTCCAATCTTGCTTATGCACCCTCTCGGTTTCCACTTACCACTCTCATAAAAGGTCTCACATACCTCACAACTTTCAAGAATCTCTTTTTTCTATGCCTAATGTCAGCCAGATTACTTGTTTATTGTCTGAGCACCCCTAAAGGTTTTCACTCATCCTAGAATTTAAAATTGTCTCTTTTCATCGATCTCTTTAGGATCTCTTATAATAGATCTTGGATGGTGATACTTGAACAAACCAGCAAAGAATGAAGAAGGGTTGACCTGCGGTTGGACTCCATTGACGGATTCAACGTATTCCGGTAACAGGATTTTCTCTTTCATTCGAGTTGAGGTATAGTTGTCCGGCACTCGGTCTTCCTGAAGGGAGGTATGCGTGGGTTAACTTTTTTTGGTAAAACTTTTTAAAAGAAAAAACAAACTTGGAATATGCGTGGTTTAAATTTATTTTTTTTGAAAGGATATGTGTGGGTTTAATTAGGTTAACCAAGTCTTTTTATTTTTATATAAACGGTCTTAGAGTTTAGTAATAGAATTTTTTTATTATAAATAATAATTTAAATTTTAATATTTTATTATGATTGACTATTTTATTCTATTGTGATTTTTTTCTTAACCAAACGCATATAATTATGTCGTATTAATATATTCGTTTGGGTATTGAAAATCCTAAAATTGAAATGATAACTAAACAAGCACTAAGAGAAAAAATTGAAGAAAAAAATAGATAATTTGATTTGGAATCTCTTCTTCTTTTTTACATGGAGTTTTATAGATTTATGCACAAAAATGATCATAAAACTCTATTGAATTAGATGGTATTTTTAGAAAAGCTTCTTTTCTAAAATACTTTTTATTAATTTCTTATTTTTCAATGGATAAGGTCGAATAAGATACAATTTCCAACGGAAATAAAATAGGAAAATATGTAGGAAAATCTATAGATCGGATGACATGTAGATACTCAAACCATGGCTAATTGCATCACCAAAAAACAAAGAACAAAGATGATGTGTAGCGTATGGGGTGAGATCATGAGCTTCATATATCAACTATCTCCTCCTTTTATGTAAGACTCGGTTTTCCTATCATCCATCAAAAACAAGCTTTCTTCATAAACATGATAACTCAACATCTCATCAAACCTTTCCTCATTCCAACTCATCTTGATCCAACTGCTAGGGATATGCTTCCCAAGTAAAGGTTGATATGTGATAAACCTTTCCTCATTCAAATTGTTTAGATCTAATCCATCTGGAATATTAAATAGCTTCTTCCATTTAGTGCTACCAACACCATCTCCCTCCATTTCCCACAGGCTCAATTTGTCGTTGCCAACTCCAACAAAAATGTACCAAAACCATAAGCCTTTCACCATATGCCAATAGCTTTGCCTTGATCCTACAACCATCCGACGAAAACTCATCATGGTAGATCTCTTTGGGAACTTTGATTGTCGTGAACTCTTCGCCCTCACAATCAAATGCCAATAGAGAGTACGTGCAAGTACTTCCATCTTGTTCGTTCGATATGGATACGAGCCAATAGATTTTTCCCTTAACGAAACACCCGGTTCTTCTAGCTTTGGTCCCACACGTATTAAATTCGCATGATTTGATATTGATATGATCAATTGCTGACATCCTCCACACACCTTCTCGAACTGAATATACTTCATAAGTAGGTGGAGGCAATTCACTTTTCCATTCGATAGAACAAGACGGGATCCAAATCCTCACTACCTTAAGATCATTCTTAGAACCATCAATCCCAAATCCGATTGCATTGGAATCGAAACGAGTAGGGATATCAAAGTCATCAGGGTTATCAAAGGCAGCCTTGGCATTGTGAAGAACCAATGGAAAAAGGAGTAAAGGGAGGGCAATAAACTTGTGAATTGTAGGGTTCCAAAGAATTGTAGAATCAAAGGATGAATCGAAGAAGTATGAAACACAAACTATGCCGTGAATTATGCCCACGAAAGTGAACCTCGACAAGGCTTTACTTCCTCGAAATCGGAAGGGGAAATGCAAAGTGTGTGAGAAAGGTTCAACAAGATTGGCTTGAGGGTTACAAATGGTATAGACATTGTGATTGAGGTCTCTAAAATTTACTTTGAGGTGGGAATTCGGACCAAGCGGTGTAATGGATGAAGCTAAAGTGAAAGAGTTGATGAAGTAAGAGGATGAAATGAGACAATTATATGACTTGGAAACGCATAGGAATCGACATAAGCTATCAATCGGAAGCTTCTTAAAAAACTCCGACAAAAAGTCTTCTCCTAACTCCGATAATTGATTGGACTCCAATAGAAGTTCTATGAGAAATCAAAGGAATTAGGTGAAAGGGTAGTATTAATACCACAAGCCCAATACCCTAGCAATGTTCTTATAAATAACAAAGATTTCTTTCAAACACTTGCAGTTTTAGGAATGATATAGTTTTTAATGTATGAGTTCCATAAGAAATGGAAGGAATAGGTGACAATGTATGAGATTGCACTTTAGGAATGACATGAATTGTTAAATTTTAATGCATAGTTGAATACAGTAAGGTTTTAACTATGCAATGTACGACCATAGAATGTAAGTAGAATAAGAGATTCTTTACCAAAAGAAAAACTAGACACTCAATACATAGCAATATGAGTTGTTCACAGCCTCGTTCCAAATATTTAGGAGGCCTCGGGTGAAAATCATTTATGAGGACCTATATCTCTAATTTAATAGTGATATAATAATTTTGTATATATAATTTAAGCTCATAAGTTCAAATGAAAGTAGGACAAGAAGAATTTGTTTTTAGAAAGTAAGAATATGCAACACTTCCACATGTTAAAAAAGGAATAAAAGGAATATGAGCACGTTTATTTTTCTTAGTCTCATTCATTTGTTCTTTTTGCTGATTTAAGCCTAATTTTGGGTACGTTTAGGCTCATATTTTAAAATCTTTTCATGTCCAATATAAATAAGTTTAAAATTTTGTAAGTAAAATATTTGTTTTAAAAAAATAAAATAAATTTAATGTAAAACATTTATAAAAATTTGTGTCAAATATTTTTTAAAATTATTTATAAAAACTTCTATGTGAAATTTCTTTTGTAAAATATTTTTAAATTTCTATGTCTGAGATGTCAAATATTTTCGTATGTCAAACATTTTCGACTGAAGAAGAAACACATTTCTATGTCTAAAGTCTAAACTCATTAACTATTACGAAGATTGACAACGGTTACCCGTTTTACATATATCGAATCAGAAACACATTAACGACCTGACAAATCGAGTTTAGCTATCACGTTAAAGAACTAACTTTTAATCCGAGCGATGCAAGAGACAGATATATGGAAGTGATAGAGTGGCAGAAGTTAATTTAGAAAATAAGACTGAGTGGGGGGATTGCAGGAGGGTCGGAATATGACTAAGTTTCCGGTAAAAATATCTTAAGTTGCGAAATACGAACGACTTTTGTGAACTTTACTATCTTATGTGTGAACCTCAAGTACTAATTCGTGGACCTATACTACTGTTCACATTTCACGTCATAACATATATTTTTACTCGATTCTAATCTGTTAGAGTAGTCCATGAGTATATATGTTTTATTTTGATATTTTTATCATAAAATAATATGGGTCGGTCAAGCCGGCCTGGTGGAACATTTTCTAAATCACACCATATCGTTTAATGTCAATACATCGGGTTAGTGGTGGCCAAAATGAACCTGAACCTTGCAAACATGCTCTATACCAGCCAGGTTAAAACCAAAACCTTAACCGGTCCGTCGAACAGTGCATACGGAAGGTTCAGGTTCAAAGCTCCTTTGAACCTTCGAACCAGGGATTTGTTGAAGGTTAACCCTTCAGGTTTGTAAACCAGCGACAATTTAAATCAATATATTACATCTTAATCTTCTTCATTTACGCCCCTAAACAAGCTAAAGTAACTATGTATCTGCACTTCATACATATATATAATTTTTATTAGGCGTTTTTACACAAAACCACCCCTTATATGGCCGAATTTGCAAGGAATCACCCTCTATATTGATAATTTTTCCCAACCACCCAGATTTGAACTTTCTCTTACCGAAAGCCACCCATTGACAGATTCCGTTAAGTTTTCCATCCAAAAGGGTGAATTGACAAAAATGCCCCCACTTAATTTTGAACAATTACAAAAATACTCATCCATCTCCATTCCCTCTTATTTCACCATTATTACCCCCTTTTTCACCATCTTTGCCTCCCCTTTGAAAGAACATATGAAAAACCAACCCGTGAACAATGTCCCAAACAATCCCAATTCCTCGAACCCCTCTCCCCCTTTCTCGATTACGAATTTTCTATCTCCCTCAGTTTTATGTATGAATTACTGAAATTGCAGAGAAGAAGATTATTGCCCCTTTGAAATCCACGGTTTCACCATTTTCTGCTTACGAATTCATCATTATCACTCCCCTTTGAAATCCCAATTCCTTGAACCCACATTCATTACGAATCCACCATTATCGCTCCCCTTTGAAATCCACGGTTTCACCATTTTCCGCTTCCCTCATACAATTTCCTGCGTCAATTTTTGCTCCCCTTTGAATTCACCATTATCGCTCCCCTTTGAAATCCACGGTTTCACCATTTTCACTCCCCTTTGAATACACCATTATCACCCTTCTTTATTTGTCTGCCATAGCTGTAATATTTCTCTGTATTTTTTTCTCTGCATCCGGATCTAGCGACGCATACAAATCTGGAGAGGGAGGCCACACCAATTTTGGGGAGCCCAGATATAATATCTGCTTCTTCCTCGTTCATTCTTCTTCCTCGAATTACGAATCCGGAGAGGAAGAACAACAAGAACAAAGAGCAAGACGAGATTAAGTCAGCGGGGAGAAAGAGGAAGAGAATGAAGAGAAAGAACAACTCGATTCGTAGTTTGCCAGACAGCCTGATTCGATTCGATTGGAGAGAGGAAGAACAACAAGAATATCAAGATTCGATTGGATTGGAGAGAATGAGGAAGAAAAAGAGAGAACGAACGGGGAGAAAGAGGAAGAGAACGAACAAGGAGAACTAAGAACACCAGTCCCATTAATTGATTTTTTTAATTTAATGTAATAATTGATTTTGAGAAATTAACATTATCAAGAGAACGGATTTTTAAGAAGATTGAGAGAACGAAGAGAACCATATTTTTTCAATTTTTTTTTCAATTTATCATGATAAGGCCACAAAGGTAGGTAAAGTGTGTTTTTTTTTTGTAATTTTAGAAATCTGTAAGGGGTATAACGGAGTTTTCGCAAAATAGATGGATAACTTAACAGAATCTGTCAATGGGTCGCTTTCGGTAAAAAACGATGAAATCTGGGTGGTTCGGAGTAATTATCGATATAGAGGGTAGTTCTATGCAAATTCGGTCATATAGGGGTGATTCCGTGCAAAAACATCTTTCATTATTATCATAAAAAGTTAAAATTATCAATTAAAATATTGTAATATTATTCATTAATATTTAATTTAATAAATTAACATCAATTAAATATTTTCTCATTTTTAAAATAAGGTTGAAACCTGAACCAGCAGGTTTAAGGTAATCTAAAAACTTGAACCAGGGGTTCATGAACCTGAACCGAAGATTTATGAACCTTGACCAGCACTATTTCAGGTTGACCAGATGCACAATATGAATGTCCAAACACACTTACATTTTAGGGGAAGCTGGCCAGTGGGCCTACACGTCTTTAAACGGGAGGTCATTCGAACACAACACGATTTGCTTTCTAAAACATAATTGCATACCCAATAGTAACAAAAAAAAAAAACTGAGTTGTTGTAGTAGAACTGCATAATCCTAGGATCAACTCTTGGTTTTAGTCTTGGACTTGTTATGATGATGAGAATTCCCCCATTGAACCTGAAGAACTTACAAAATTCCCAGATTCATGATTTGAGTTGTTCTTTTGTCTCTTTGGGAACTCTCCCAACTCTTGAGACAAAGCACTCTTTTGTTTACTGCTATGGATGGTGGGTGTCGTCAGAGTGCGACCAGATTCCGTAGCCGAGCTTGAAGTTGACAGTGACATCCCCTTCTTCTTCTTATTAACGAGTTCACTCGTTTCTGGATAATTCACTATATTAACACGCCGTGAAATCTTCCCAACTGCAAAGCATAATTTGCACTATGTTAGGTATTGCAACAAACTATACATAATATTAGTAAGTAGACCGCAATAATTTATAGTCAGAGGGAACAAAAATATCATTTTTTTCTTTTTTCTTGATTGAATATTTTCACCTTCAAACTCTATATAATAAAAATCATAGTAGTTATCGAATCAGTGTTTTCATAAGTAATAAAAACAAGTAGATGGGGACCTATTATTATCCTACAAAAGGCCAAGAAACAATATACCAATTTTCGATTCTGAAGAATTGGAGGTAAAGACTGTAGCAAATGGTTGTTGTGATGAAAAGCTAACCAGGTCATATTCCTTTCCTGTAATCAAAAGATTGCAATTTAGTCCAGTTCACCAACCTTTTTATAACTGAATAAATAAAGCCTGAAACATACAAGATCAGGAAATTGGTGTCTTCGGATCAACGCATTAATCACATTTGACAGGATGAAAATCAATCACAAATATATATGGGAAATAAATGAATTTTCCGCTGAAATAACCTCAAGATGCGAAAAGCTTCAGAACCGAACCGAACCTTGTTATCTGAATCATGAATAGAGTATTGAATTGTAAACATAGACCAAAAATAGAAAAAAAGAATGAGACTAATTCACAGAATTGCCACCGCGTCCCTTTTCCATCACTTTTTGTTTTTTTAGTATGTTCACAAATTCATACTATATGTTCATAATTTAATACTCTAAGTTCATTATTCAGATAGCGAGGTTCTGTCTTTTTGCATTTTAAAGTCCAATTTCAGCAAAAACCCAATTCATGGGAAATAATGAGGGAAGTGAACCAAGGATTATAGCATAAGCAGCAAAGATGAATGTAAGATTGTTAATATATATTAACTCTTCCACACATTTGTTCTACCCAAAAAACAACTGTGAAAGCATCACACTAGAAGTTCAATTGTTGTATAGCAAAACAGTTTCTAAAAAGATGAAGTATGTGAGAAAAACAGCAAATATGTTTTAGAAGAGATGACCTTCAGGAATCTGGGAAGCTTATAGGTAAGCATATAAATCAGCAATACCTGCATGCAGAAAAAGTAGCAAAAACTCAAGAGAGAATTGCAAGAGAAGAATGGAGAAACAAGGGATCAAAAGTATTAAAGTATACATCTTCAATGAATCAGACCTGAAACTAATCAATTTTGGAGCACCAGCACAAAGTACAACAAGCAAAGAATCCATACTAAGCACCAGGAGACAAAAACTTTTTTCCACTAAAATTAAACCTTGTAACGGTCCAACAGAACAAAGTTTGGAATAAGGGAGATAACAAGGAGATAGGAATGAACCTGATGATCCCTCAACACTGCCCAGCTTTCCTTCATGGTGAAGATTTAGAGTTACTTCCTGTTTATCAAAATCCATATCCTGCAAGTCCAAAAGAGTTGAAATGCATGTTTGAACATTCAATTAGCAGACAAACAGAAGATCAATTTGAAAGAGCTTACAAGGTTAGTAGGAAATTCCATGAGCCAAAGTTCAGTGGAGTCTGTGATGTTAAGATCAACAAGGTAATCTCTGGTATTCTCCCGATACTCGCTTGGGGGTGTATATCGATCTCCAGTAGCAGTAACCATCGTTGCCTTCCTGCAATATACCAAACAACGCGATCAATATACAAACACATCAAACGAGATAAGAACTGCACCAGCACTAAGTGGTCTTCGCAACCACAATCCCAAACAATTTACTCTCAAGTATCAACATTTTTAGTTCGACTGAATAAACTTATGGAAACCAAGTGTTGTACAAGGCAAAGTATGAAGGAAAGCTTATATACCGACGAGAATCGAGTTCGTCGTCCAGAGTATGGATGGTGCACTGTATAGAGAGAGAGGTTAGGGTTTTTGGTTAGAACGTTAAAGGGGTAAAAGGGGTTTTATGATAAAGGTTTTCATAAAATAAATTCGTTTTGGGGAAAAACCATTTTTTTTTAAAAAATACAATAAATGTATATTAATGGCCGCCACC
>NW_027369181.1:0-44545 GCF_046119375.1 Phyllobates terribilis
TTTTCATCATCACTTAAATAAATTTTTCATCAAGAAATGATTTTCAAAATTTTATTGTCATAAACACAAGTTATTGTCATCAACACTTCATTATTTATTATCAGCAATAAATATTTATCTAAATTTATTGTCATCAACACAATTTACTGTCACCATCACTAAAATTTATTGTCAGCAACAAATAATTTTCCAAATTTTATTGTCAGCAACAAATAATTTTCCAAATTTTATAGTCATCAAAACAATTTATTGTCATCAACACTTAAATTTATTGTCAACAGCACTTAAACTTATTGTCAACAACAAATAATTTTTAAAAGTTTATTGTCATCAACACAATTTATTGTCATCATCACTTAAATAAATTGTCATCAAGAAATGATTTTCAAAATTTTATTGTCATAAACACATGTTATTGTCATCAACACTTCAATATTTATTATCAGCAATAAATAATTTTCTAAATTTTATTGTCATAAACACAATTTATTGTCATCAACACTTAAATATATATTATCAGCAATAAATATTTTTCTAAATTTTATTCACATCAACACAATTTATTGTCACCATCACTAAAATTTATTGTCAGAAACAAATAATTTTCCAAATTTTATTGTCATCAACACAATTTATTGTCATCAAACTCTAAAATTTATTGTCACCAACAAATAATTTTCCAAATTTTATTGTCATCAACACAATTTATTGTTATCAAAACTTAAATTTATTGTCAGCAACAAATAATTTTCCAATGTTTATTGTCATCAACACAATTTATTGTCATCATCACTTAAATAAATTGTCATCAAGAAATGATTTTCCAAATTTTAGTGTCATAAACACAAGTTATTGTCATCAACACTTAATATTTATTATCAACAATAAATAATTTTCTAAATTTTATTGTCATGAACACAATTTATTATCACCATCACTAAAATTTATTGTCAGCAACAAATAATTTTCCAAATTTTATTGTCAGCAACAAATAATTTTCCAAATTTTATTGTCATCAAAACAATTTATTGTCATCATCACTTAAATTTATTGTCATCAAGAAATGATTTTTAAAATTTTATTGTCATAAATACAATTTATTATCATCCACACTCAAATTTATTGTCAGCAAATTTTTTTTTTCCAAATTCTATTGTCATTAACACAATTTATTTTCATCAACCTTAAAATTTATTGTCAGCAACAAATAATTTTTCAAAATTTTATTGTCATCAACACTAAAATTTATTGTCAGTAATAAATAATTTTCCAAACTTTATTGTCATCATCACAATTTAATCTCATCAACACTAAAATTAATTGTCAGCAACAAATAGTTTTCTAAAGTTAATTGTCATCAACACAATTTACTGTCATCATCACTTAAATATTTATTATGAGCAATAAATAATTTTCTAAATTTTATTGTCATAACCACAATTTATTGTCATCAACACTTAAATATTTATTATCAGCAATAAATAATTTTCTAAATTTTATTCACATCAACACAATTTATTCTCACCATCACTAAAATTTATTGTCAGTAACAAATAATTTTCCAAATTTTATTGTCATCAACACAATTTATTGTCATCAACACTAAAATTTATTGTTAGCAACAAATAATTTTCCAAACATTATTGTCATCATCACAATTTATTGTCATCAACACTAAAATTAATTGTCTGCAACAAATAATTTTTCAAAGTTTATTGTTATCAACACAATTTATTGTCATCATCACTTAAATAAATTTTCATCAAGAAATGATTTTCCAAATTTTAGTGTCATAAGCACAAGTTATTGTCATCAACACTTAAATATTTATTATCAGCAAAGAATAATTTTCTAAATTTTATTGTCACGAACACAATTTATTATCACCATCACTAAAATTTATTGTGAGCAACAAATAATTTTCCAAATTTTATTGTCATCAAAACAATTTATTGTCATCATAACTTAAATTTATTATCATCGAGAAATAATTTTTAAAAGTTTATTGTCATAAATACAATTTATTATCATCCACACTCAAATTTATTGTCAGCAATTTTTTTCTTCCAAATTCTATTGTCATTAACACAATTTATCTTCATCGACCTTAAAATTTATTGTCAGCAACAAATAATTTTCCAAATTTTATTGTCATCAACAATAAAATTTATTGTCAGTAATAAATAATTTTCCAAACTTTATTGTCATCATCACAATTTATTGTCATCAACACTAAAATTAATTGTAAGCAACAAATAGTTTTCCAAAGTTAATTTTCATCAACACAATGTATTATCATCATCACTTAAATATTTATTATGAGCAATAAATAATTTCTAAATTTTATTGTCATAAACACAATTTATTGTCATCAACACTTAAATATTTATTATCAGCAATAAATAATTTTCTAAATTTTATTCACATCAACACAATTTATTCTCACCATCACTAAATTTATTGTCACCAAAAAATAATTTTCCAAATTTTATTATCATCAACACAATTTATTGTCATCAAACTCTAAGATTTATTGTCAAGAACAAATAATTTATCAAATTTTATTGTCATCAACACAATTTATTGTTATCAACACTTAAATTTATTGTCAACAAAAAATAATTTTCCAAAGTTTATTGTCATCAACACAATTTATTGTCATCATCACTTAAATAAATTTTTCATCAAGAAATGATTTTCAAAATTTTATTGTCATAAACACAAGTTATTGTCATCAACACTTCATTATTTATTATCAGCAATAAATATTTATCTAAATTTATTGTCATCAACACAATTTACTGTCACCATCACTAAAATTTATTGTCAGCAACAAATAATTTTCCAAATTTTATTGTCAGCAACAAATAATTTTCCAAATTTTATAGTCATCAAAACAATTTATTGTCATCATCACTTAAATTTATTGTCATCAAGAAATCATTTTTAAATTTTTATGGTCATAAATACAATTTATAATTATCCACACTCAAATTTATTGTCAGCAAATTTTTTTCTTCCAAATTCTATTGTCATCAACACAATTTATCTTCATCAACCTTAAAATTTATTGTCAGCAACAAGTAATTTTCCAAATTTTATTGTCATCAACACTAAAATTTATTGTCAGCAATAAATAATTTTCCAAACTTTATTGTCATCATCACAATTTATTGTCATCAACACTAAAATTAATTGTCAACAACAAAGAATTTTCAAAAGTTTATTGTCATTAACATAATTTATTGTCATCATCACTTACATAAATGGTCATCAAGAAATGATTTTCAAAATTTTATTGTCATAAACACAATTTATTGTCATCAACACTTAAATAATTATTATCAGCAATAAATAATTTTCTAAATTTTATTTACGTCAACACAATTTATTGTCACCATCACTAAAATTTATTGTTAACAACAAATAATTTTCCAAATTTTATTGTCATCAACACAATTTATTATCATCCAACTCTAGAGTAGCATACTTGGAATTCACCTCATAGATGAATTTGCTTGAGAGTAGCATACTTGGAATTCACCCCATAGATGAATTCCATTGAGTACTCCCAAGGTTTCTTCTCCATTCCAGCTGACAACATCTTATCATACAAGATCTGACAGCGAGAGTGGTGATCGGAGACAAGTTTTGTGTCCCCCCATCTTAAGAGCACATAATTCTCTATTAAGCTCAAACAATCGGTTATCCTTCATATCCTCGCTACCTGAGTGCATATTAATAATAGCAGCCCACATTTCTTTAGCAGAGGGTAGAGACATTACCTTGTCGATATCTTTCCTAGAAAGCGCATTAAGTATGAGCTGTCTAGCTTTTGCAGTTTTCTCCATCAGCTGATACTCCTACACTTCCCACTTTGTGTCATCTGTCTCAATGATTTTCTCAACACCTTTCTCGATGATTCTCCAACATTGATAGTCAGTTTGCTGGATGTAATTCCTGGTCATGGTAAGCCACCATTCCAGTTCCCCTTCGACGAGTGTGTGTGGCTTAGCAAGGGATATACCAAGGTTGAAGCTAGCCATTGTTCGACTCTTCAATAATCCTTAAGATCTGCAAAGAAGGATTAGTGCAAATTGGCTAACCAGATCGCTCTGATACCAATTTTAGGATCGTGTTTTTAGCAGTTATTGATCAATGTCTCTATAGTTCATGAAGCTATAGATGCACAATTATAAGTACAAGATGCGCTTCCATACTTAGAATTGTGCTTGACCCAATTAGAACACTTAGTAATGAATTTAATACTGTCCTCTTATACGGAAACGGGTCAGACAACAATAAAGCACACTTCAAGCTATTAAAGCGCACTACAAGTTGCATGGAAGAGTTCCAAAACAGTGAGAACCCTAAGCCACTACTTGGCTCGGGATAAAACTCACTCTACTGCATTGAAAGAAAAAGATTACAACCTTAGCTTCAACAAGAGCACATGTCAACCTTCTGCACTCTTAAGAAGCTCACTCTCGTACTCTCACTTCTTACAATACACTACGTTCTAGCTCTAAGAACAAGGCAATTCACTCCGATTACAATAAGCTTTCCTACACTCGTCTATACACGTCACCACTAGGGTGATAGCTACATTTCCCTATTTATATATCAAAGCTAAGATTCAACACACTTAACTTGTGATAACAAATCAGAAACTAAGCTAGCTTGCCACATCATCAATCCGTGTGCTCAACCAAGTTGTTAGAAATAATCAAACAGACAGAGTTGATTTGGTTTTGTTCTTCTATTGTTGATCGTCGCCACGTATGCAATCCGTGCCATTCACAAGCTAACCGTCTTCCTTCCATGCTGGCAATCCTTGGAGTTGCCTCAAGAAATCTTCAAACCCTTCTCGCACACAACGTGCACTCAGCTTTCGATTTCCCGCTCACAAACCTTTACCAAGTATTTGGGAAGCTCTATTCTGCAAGCGTGTGCACCCTTTGCTTATATGGACTCTCATTGATCAACAATACAACTCTGCTTTAATTCAAGCACCCTCTTGGCCTGAGAAGCTCGATTCTTCGTGCTTCTGGACTTAATTGGAGTTGTTTAAACACCGTTGTAAAACTAGATTTCTCCGCTTGGTGTTAAGCTTGACTGGAACAGTCGAAGCGCGATCTCTTAGTGATGAAAGCGCAACCCAGCACGTCTTATGATTACCTGGGTAGCTTAGAAACACAAAGAGATTAGATATATAAGTTTGTTATCATCAAAACAAAGAGAAATACATTGAGCTTTCATATTTGACTATCAAAGCTCAACTAACAGGTTAAGATGGATCTTTTGCGTCCAAGATAGACCTAAAACTCCTTGAGCATGACCTATCAAGTTTAAAACACACAAAGATCATTAAACACATAAATTTGTCATTATGAAATCAAGAGAAGCGGTTAAGCTAGGTTAGCCTTAATTAACAATTTCACCCTTTGATGATGACAAACCTATACAAGACGCAGCACTGCATACGTACTCAGATAAGCGCAAGCTTACATTGAGATCAATCAATTTACATAGTCAAGCATACACGCAGTATACTTAAACTATAAACACTTACCAAGTTACCTTTGTCCCCCTTAGACCAAGACGGTCTAAGTCGCATCTCAATTTTGACAAAAAGTGTATTCACGTGTTCACTTCCCCCTTTTAACATCATCGAAAAGCATCAGCTTAACTCTATAGAGGGAACTATAGAAATATGCACATTCAATCCCAACTCAACAATCATGCATAAAAGTCAATAGAATTAATCAAACTATACTGCAACCATGAATCAAGCGCAATACTCTAATAATCAAAAGCATATTGTATTAACATATAAGCCTTACACCTTTTTTAGAAGATAAACTTAGGGAGACTATCAACTTGACAAAAAAATAAAATAAAGCACAACCATACATCAACCCAAATCACCTACTACCCAGAATTTTCACAAGTGAATCCAAGAGATATGTCATCCTCTCTAAGAGAGAATCGAGACCACTGATCTTGCTCTCCATTAACTCGCAATGGACCTGAATTTCCTTCTCTATCCTGCAGAGGGTCTAGGGAGTGGTTTCTGGCCCATGGCCATAACTAAGCCCCAATGGCGGGCTCTTCTACTCTATAACAGGTGCCTTTCCCTTAGCTGTAGCGAATTAACTCAAACACAACCTCACAAGACATAACTGAGTCGAACACCTTATCTTTAGTAGCTTCGTAGATCTTCTTCTCTTACATCAACTTCTTAATGATGTGGGGGAAAGGGAGATGATGGGAGGTGGACGCTCTGTGACGTTCTGTCATTAGGCAACATCAAAGTAATATTTTTAACTTACTAGCTCCTTTACCTAGGTAAAGTGGCAAGCAAGGGTCGATCCTTCAGAGAGTCAATGAATTAATTCTTGTGCTTGTAATATAATTAGCTTCTACAGTAACAAAAGGGGGGAATATGGTGAAAACTGACTAAGCAATCTAATAATGCAGTAAACTAAACACTTTGGTCAGCAAGCATCTACACCACGGGTTCATGGGTTTGATCCGTGAATTCTTATTTTTTTAATCGGGTTCATTCTCTAAATTATATGTTAAGTTTGTCCTAATCCATGTTCATAGTTTGCTAATCAGTTCAACTAGTCCTAACAACCCCTACCTCTAGATATCACCATGAAACTATCATAGGCTAATCTCTAGATAACATAGAGTTCATAGATAAATAGGAAAGTGCAGCGCCACTTGGCTACTAATGCATCATTACCCTCCACACATCTACAAGTCCAACTAGTCTAGGTAACTGAATTTCTACTAAGTGGACAAGGCTCTCCAACTAGGATAAACCAGGCCTAGCTATATCAAAATAGATCTATAAACCTAGGTAGCTAATCTAGATAAATAAATCACAACAATAAGTATTATAAGCAAGAGGATAAAAGAAATCATATAACATATATTATTATTATTAGAACCAAAAGAAGAAGTTTACAAACCCATACCTCCGCAGGCTTCCGCTTGGAGAACAAAGGTAGGAGACTACTCGCGCCTCATTCTAATGAAACCTAATGAAAATGTATAAAATGTTGTGTGGTAGATGGAGGCAAATCTCTCATCTATTTATAAATAATCAATCCCTAGAAAATATGTGCTAAAAATCCCAACCCAAAATCCTATCTAAAACTAGGTAAAATCCCATTAATCTCCCGCAGAGTAGGGGGATTCGCGGTGCAACTCCGTGTAGGGGAGCAGTCGCGCATATGTCGGCGCGGTTGCTCCTACCCTCAGTAACCTTGGCACACTCGCGCCAGTTGAAACACGGTCGCGCCACTGTCTAGAGGCTTGGCGCTGTCGTGGCACCTAGGGCGCGGTTGCGCCCTAGGCCAGAACGCATCCCTTGGTCTTCTTCTTGCACGCGCTCGTCCCTTTCCTCATGTGTCTACTCCTTGGTACTCGTAATCCTTTTATTTAGCTCCTTTTCTCCATAGTGTCAGGACTACGGTAATTTTCTCTAATCATGGCCTAATACGCCGGTAATTGATGCTAATTTTCACTCCTTATGCCATACGAGATGTCGCCAATCACTCCGCAAGTAAACATGTGAGAAAAAAATAATATGAGCAGTGTTGATTGGCTCACCAGCGAGAGCATGTTCCATAAGCCAGCCATCAGCTATAATGACAATGTCGAGATTCTGGGACCGAGGCATGATAGTGGGATGGATTAATGAAGGAGCTTCTTGTAGGGGCGAGTGAGTCGATCTTCAAGACAGCAGGGACATTCTTACCAAACACAACCAGCTTGATATACTTGACATCTTTTGGCGAGTTCTTCTCTAATACTTTGTTGTATCCAGTCAAGCTGTCCTGCCAATAATCCGAGCGAAATCCTTCACTGAAAAGTACTCATTATGCCCGTTCTAGACAATATACACCATATCAGTGGGTCTATCGCCCTGAGTAGGTACGGCTATGAGGGTTGCGTAGAATCTGCGCACCACATATAGATCCTCCTCGGAGGGAGTGGTCTTAAGTGCATGCCAACCTTGAATCTCGAGCAACTACCGGATGCGCTTAGTGCCAAATTCCTTCTCAATTGCCGACAGAGTTTCATGGGAGACAATGACAGGCTCCAAAATGCCGTGCTTGTCAATCCCATAAGGGATGGAGGGAAAGAGGAAAGGTCAGAGGACTTACTTGAAGCGCGCTTACTTTTATTGCGCTTCTCCTCCTGTACAACATCAAAAGTTCGAGTCAGATCATCATCATTTTCACTCACCTCATCCTCATCAATCTCACGAGCACGCTTGACACCTTTCTTCGCGCTGTGAGAATCAACGTGATGCTCTTGTGGAAGAGGTGCAAACTCTTCATCGTCTTCTTCATCCTCGATCTCCATAGAAATAATGTGTGTAGATCGTCTTGGGGGAACAAGAAGATTTTCTCCTGAGTCAGAAATATTCATCTTGGACATAGATGAGGGAGAATCATCTTGAGCTGCGAGATCTTCTTTTGTAGGTAGAGAATTGAGCACCTTCGCTAGGTCTTGAGTTCTTCCGACTGAACCTGTGCAACAACAACGACTATAGTTCTGACCACCTCAATGATAGTGTTGAGTGGTTCTTGAGTCTCTTTCAGAGCGCTTGTCTCCTCTGTTGCATTCTTAACTACATGTTTTTCAGGGGTAAGAACTGTAGTTTTGGTCTATGGAGTTGGAGGAGGTGTGGCATGGGTAGAGGAAGGATCAGCTGAATAGGCGGTGGACTTGTTTTGTTGTTTTTTGTAAGCAAGAAACTGCTTCAGGGTGTCCTCATCAAGGGTCATGGAGACGGGCTAGACGAGGTCAACATTTTGGTAAGGTAGAGTGTTTAGGAATGGATGAGCGAGGTGTAGGTAATGGTATGAGAGGACTAGCAGGTAATGGTGAGAGAGAATAGGGAGAGAGATGAGATTAGAAAGAGAGATAAAAGCAAGGTAAAGGGGAAGTCGCACTGTACCCCGTAATTTATAGCGAAGTTCATACAAATCCCAGCGCAACCCAACAGCTCAATCAAACGACTATAATCTAGCAACTAGATCTCAAACGGCTATAAACACACGCACTATCAAAACGCTGTCACAATCATGCTTTAATTAAATTGACACTTTTACCAACGACTACAAAGCGCAATGGTTCTACCTTGTAACTTGAACCCATGAGCTTTTCTTGAACCACACAACATACTCTTTCCAACAGCTCAACCAAATAACTCAGTTACTAGTAATGGTAAGTAGTTCAATCACGCTTGAGTTGTGATATAATAAAAAGTGCTAACATGAATTTGAAAGCGCGAGTAGGTAGAAAATGCACATTTCATATAAGGACAGTACACACTCACACTCAAAATATTCATACAACAAGTATGTGCATATAAGGGGGGATATTAGGCTTTTTGACACCAAAATGAGTACGTCTAGTATAGAGCTATAGGGTCTAGGAAGTGTTACATTAAGGTCACGATTAGGACACCGATAGGAGTGAATCATTTTATAAGGGCTTGTAATATGGGTATAATGCGATCACCAATCTATATTTTAGGTAGAAATAAGAGCATGCTATTGATGTTGACCAGAGTAATGAGCTTAAAAGCAATATACAAGTATAGCTAAGTCGGGCTTTTGGACTAGATAATGCATGAAAGCGAGATAAAGGAATAAGCACAACCAAGCTAAAGTTCCCAAAGTATATAAAGCAAGCTAATTCATAGTCAAAGTAAGAAAAAATTACAACACATGAAGAGATAGTCTAATTTAGAGGAATAAGACCGAGTTGAAGCCTAAGGTGCAATAAGGGTAGCATGTTGAGTGCATTAATGAAAATATCAGTTGTTTTCTCTTCTGTATGCAAATGGACTAGCTAAATGTTCTTTAACTCAACATGATCATGTAAGAAGTGATGTCGCACATCAATGTGCTTGGTTCTTGAGTGATGTACTCGATTCTTCGAGAGATTATAATGCTAGTGTTATCATATTTGATTTGAAGTCTACCAAATGATATGTCAAAGTCGACAAGTTGTTGCTTTAACCATAATAACTGTGAACAACAAGCAACTGTTATAGTATACTCAGCCTCAGTGGTGAATAGCACTATAGAATTTTGCTTTTTTGGATCCCCACGAGACTAAGAAAGGACCTAAAAATTGTGCCATGCCGCTTGTGCTTTTCCTATCTTCCAAGTATCCAGCGTAATCAGCATTTGTATAGCTCACAAAAGCTGGTTCACCACCCTTGGTATACCACAAGCAACGATCGCCAGTGCCCTTAAGATAGTGCAATATACGCTTGACATTTACAAGGTGGGAAGCCCTAGGGTCGGACTGTGATGGTGCACATAAGATAACTGCAAAAAAATGTCAGGATGAGAGGCAATCAAATACATTAGTGATCCTTCCATACCTCTACACCTTGTCTCATTGACCTTTTCACCAGCGGGATTTGCATCTAGCTTTGTTGTAGTAGATATAGGCTTCGGAAATGGTTTGCACAATTACATCCCATATTTCTTGAGCGACTCCTTTATGTACTTTTATTGATGAATCAGAATTTTTTCCTTAAGTTGATTAACTTGTAGTCCTAAGAAAAAAGGTTAGCTCAACAACCATGCTCATACTAGATTTGAGGCTTATGGTAGCCTTGAAGACATCTACAAGCTGCAAGTTAGTTGACCCAAAAAATAATGTCATCAACATACACCTGAAACATCAATATATAACCTTTAACTTCCCTTATGAAGAGAGTCTTATCAACTAGACCTCTTTTGTAGTCTTGATGAATAAGGTATTCCGAGAGACAGTCATCCCAAGCGCGAGGCGCTTGCTTAAGACCATATAAAGCTTTATCTAAGAAGTAGCCATACTCAAGATAGGCTGGTTCTTTGAAACATGGAGGCTAGTTGACGTAGACTTCCTTGTTCAGCTTGCCAGTGAGGAGTGCAGTATTTACGTCCATTTGGACAACTTAAATCCCTTTTGTGATGCATAATCTATCGACAACCTTATTGCTCCTAGTCGTGCTACAGGGGCATATGTTTCATCATAGTGTATCCCTTCATGTTGATTGTAGCCTTGAGCAAAAAGACTATCTTTATTTTGCACAACTTCTCCATTGTCATCCAGCTTATTCATGTACACTCAGCGTGTACCTATGATAGTTCTATCAGATGGCCTTGGCACTAGACGCCATACGTGATTGCGCTTAAACTCTTCTAGCTCCTCTTGTATAGCTATTACCCAATCTGGATCTTGGAGTTTGTGTGAGATATTTTTTGGTTCCTGCAAAGAAACAAAAGCACAACTAGCATACAAATTACGAAGAGTAGAGTGAGTTTGGATACCCTGTCTAAAGGGTGAGATAATGTTGTCCACTGGATGAGCTCGCATTTGTTGATAGTTGCGAACTTCAATTTCTGCAGAGTCTAGAAGTCTCAAAGTAGTTGTTTTCTTTTGAGGGACTGTGGGAGAACTACCAGCGGCAGAACTAGTACTCGCTTGAGCATTCGGGGGTTGTGCTTGAGTGGGAGGAGGTCCCGCTGAAGATTCAGGCATACTTGACTCACTAGAAATTGGACTCGCTGAATCTTCATTTGGCTTCCCGTTTCTTGAGAATAAGTTTGAGTGTCCTTACCTATTTTTCAATCATCTCATGACCGCTATCTTTTTTAAACACACCTCCAGTGTTTCTAGGAGTCTTCATCTTCATCATCACTTTCTTTTTCTTCGGAGGAAGAAAGAAAAGGGCGAGAAAGAGGGCCTAGAAGAGAATTTGAAGGTTCATTTACTTGTTGGAATGGATCTTCATTTGAAGATTGAGGAGAGTCAAGAGGCCTTTCATCGAACTTCACGTGGATGCTATCCATTATCTTCATCGTCCTTTGATTCAACACCATGTACCCTTGGCTCAAAGGAGCATAACCTAAAAATATAGCTTTATCGTTCCTAGCATCAAATTTTCCTAAAGATCCTTCCCATTGTTATGTACTTAGCACTTACATCCAAACACTTTTAGGTGCGGGATGTTAGGTGTACATTCCTTAAGCAATTAATAGGTAGTTTTCTCTAGGATAAGCCTTAGCATTGCCCTATTAATTATATAGCATGATTTGCTCACAGCTTGTGCCCGACAGTGAGATGGAAGTCCGCTGGAAAGTAGTATAGTTCTACCCATATCCTCCAACGTCCTATTCTTTCATTCTACCACGCCATTTTGCTCAGAAGTTCTGGGAATTGAGAAGTTATACTCAATTTCTTTGTCTTGGAAAAACGTGAGAACTCACCATTCTTAAATTCAATCCCATTATCTGAGAAAATTGCACGGATAGAGAGACCTATGATTTTCTCCACAAGAAGTGCTAAGGTATGAAAAGAACTAAATGCCTCACCCATGGACTTGAGGAAAAGAGTCTAGGTGAACCTAGAGTAGTCATGTACTAATACATAAATGTAACGATTACCTCCATTACTATGGATTCGCAGTGGTCTGCATAGATCCATGTGAATTCGCTCTAGAGGAGCTTTAGTGGACACTACCTTTTTGGGAGTGAATGAGCTTCTTGTCGCTTTTGATCTTGATCACTCATAGCACAATGTCCTGGATTTTGGCTTGATGTGAGACAGACCACGAACAAGATTTTTACATTGTATCTTGTGTAACAAATGCAAACTAGCGTGTCCCATAAGTTGGCGGCACCGATTTGATTTCTCTTCAAGTGTAGCGAGACACATGTATCCACTCGCTTAACCTTCATCAAAATTTCTTGATTTGGATCTCTCACGACACAAGAGGTCATGCTGAAGGTGACTTCATTTCCTCCTTGATTGCACAACTGAGCTACACTTAGTAGATTGAACCTGAGGCTAGATTGACATCCCTTACTTGGATGGAGTTGGTGAGATGGACTCTTCGTCTTTCTTTGATCTTACGTTGCTTCTTGTCACCGAAAGAGATATTTCCCCATTCCTTAGCTTGACATGAGAGTAGTAAAGATGGATCACCCGTCATATGACACTATAAACCACTATCAATGTACCACCTACTCTTCATTCCAACCTGCAAAAAGGAAGATCAGGCTTTGGGTACTCAACAAAGCTTTGGCTTCGTGGGCCCATTGGCCGTAGAAATTCCTGAGTTGGAAGGTATAACTTTCAGCTTAACATCTCGAGGAACATGTTCAAAATAGCTAGGATCATTCAGATCAAACACTTGATGAGGTTTGGCCTTATGAGGCATACATTTTTGTTCTTTGGTTTGTGATCTCTTAGCTTTTAAGAACCTAGAATGCACAAACTTGGTCTTAGAAGACCTGGTCTGGTCAAGCTTGCCAACATCGAGACTAGCTTGATCGAGCTTTCCCTTTCCATAGTTAGCCTTAATAGTCTTGTATGGGTTGCTGTTGAGTGAAATTAAGCGCTCACACTCATGCCTGGAATGACCATTCTTTCCACAGAAATTACAATCTTGATTATATCTGATATAACCATATTTACCCTTTCCTGAACGAAATGGCTCCTTACTCTCAAATTTGATAGACTGAGTGTTATGAGATTGTGCTTGCTTAATGTACATTTTATGCGCATTTTCTCCATGAAACCACTCTTTGGTCTCATTTGGTCCTTTCTCAAGAACTTTGCTCTTTAGATAAAGATTTTCGCTCTTGCAAGACTGAAGCTCTTTGTCTAGTGCAACTAACTTCTCAGATAGGTCGCTAGACTGAGATGAACCAGGATTGGCAGAGGAATCTTGACAATTAAATACCAAACCAGGTCATGCTTTCACAAAGACGGTTTTGATTAAATGTCTTTGCTTCAACACACTCAGTTAGATCATAAAAATTCATCAAGACTTGATCGAGCTTGAAGTTCATAGTTGAGTCAGAATTCTTAGCTAAACCTTTGCCTTTACAAAGATCATAAGATTTTTTGATTAAAGTGGTCTTTGCATGCAATTGCTTATAAAGCTCAACCGCTTCCTCTTTTAGATCATTCAGCTTAACTAACTGGTCTCTCTCTTGAGCTGCGAGAGACTCGTGATAAATTACCAATTATTTAAGAATATCAACAAGGTCATTTTTAGCAAGTAGTTCAAACTTGAGACATGATACCTCAATGTTGTTTTCAGAATCTAAATCAGTGACTTCCACTAAGCACCTGTCTTGTGTTTGCTCACCAATGTTGATCTTATCATTTGAGTCTCCCCAGACGGTGACGAAGGCATTTTTAGGAAGGTTTTGAGATGAGCTTAATCTTGGAGCAACTTTAGCATTAGTACACGCTTTAGCGAGATGCCCCTTCTCTTGGCAGGTATAGCAGACGAATTCCTTTATGTCACACTGCCCGTTTGATCCTTCTTGAAACCACCTTGTTTTTAAAGAACTTATTTACCAGATTAGTCATAATGGCGACATCTTTATCTTCATCTTGATCATTAACTTCATCATTCTCATGGAGAACTCGATTGAGCTTTAACACCATGCCTTTGTTTTCTTTAGCTTTCAGCGACTCCTTAAGGTCTTCACTTTCTTACATCCTCAGTTTACCAGCAAGAACAAAAACTAAAGGCCTATGGTTTCCTTAGTCATGAGCATTAACTTTTTCGAGGTATCAAACTTAGAGTTCACCCCGTGTATGAAAGCTAAAAATAATTCGCACTCGTCTATCATCAAACCAGAGGAACACATTTTGTCACATAATACTTGAAACCTTGAGTGGTAGTCGGAGATGGTCTCGCTATCGCTCATTTTGAAGGAGTTCAATTTGCATTGTAGCTCAAACTTCCTGTTGTTTCGCATGTCTTCATTGCCAGCATGCATATCGATTATGGCTTCCCACATAAGTTTGATAGTTGGAAGAGACATTACCTTGTCTATGTCCTTTCTGGAGAGCGCGTTCAAAATGAGATACTTTGCCTTGGCATTTTTTCCTAGTATGGTTTACTTCGTTGGCACCCACTTCACGATGTCAGTTTTTGTAGTGATCTTTTCATCTCCACATTCAATTATTATCCAGCATTGATAATCAGTTTGTTGGATGTAATTACGTGTCATAGTCAACCACTAATCGAGCTCGGCTTCATCCAGAACATGAGGCTTAGCTAAAGAGATACCAAGATTGAAATCTACCCTGTCGTTTCCAATGATTCAGACTTTGAGAGCGAATGAATCTAGTGCTAGAACTCCTGCTCTGATACCAATTGTTGGATCGTATATCTTCCAAGTAGCACTTTAACCTATAGAGACCTTACGCGCTTAAGTGCGGAAAGGAAGATTAAATAATGAAAGTTCAAGTGTCTTGCAAAGATTTTCCAAAAGTGAGAACCCTGGACTTCTATCAAGTCCGGGATAAAACTAATTACTACTTTTTTATTGATTGAAAAAATTATACTTATAAAATAAAGAACAACACTATCTAGCTCTCTAGTGTTTTCTCTCACTTTCTCTCTAAAGTATAACTCTCAAACAAAAAAGAAACTCTCTCGACACTATGATAGTAAAAGTAAGTAAAATACTCTCAAGTTTTGTAAATTCTATGCAATATAGAATCTCTAACATTCAGTATTCATAAGATATTTATAGAAGCTCTAACTAACTCGGTTTAGTGAGACTTCTCTAGCTTATCCTCCAACAAACACACCAAATCAACAATCCACAAGAATGTGCTAGTTTGCATCAACGATCCATGCATTTTGTGTTTCTTTGCTTGATGATCCCTCTATCCACGTCAACAATCTGTGCGCTTTGCGTTTCTCCATGTCAGAGATCACCGAGGTTGTGATTTCTTGTAGTTGGTGACTCTAACAACCTTCCAGTTGTCTTTTCCCAACTCTATTTAAATCTTATTGGCCTTCCTTCTATGGATAAACATTTAGCACACTTCATGCAAGACACTGGAAACCTTCCATGTGTTTGACATTGATTTCGGGATCGATTTCTCTTCCTTTACTTCTTTCTCTATGTAGTGCGATCCTCTCGCTTCTCAGCGCGATCCTCTTGTTGCTTATTATAGTCTTAGCGAGACTCTACTTTCCCTGCTAGACTCTATCTTGACCTATAAATGATTAAGCTAGATCTTTTGCCTTCAAGATAGACCTAAAACACCTCGAGCATGACCTATCAAGATTAAAAAACACAAAAATCGTTAAACACATAGATTTGTCATTATCAAAACAAAAGAAGTGAACACAAAACCTTAATAGTATGTATACTCAACTATTATAAATTACGTAGAAAATAAATTTTAACTACATGAAATTTAAATATACAAAGATAATTCATTAAATTAAGATTCAAAATAAATTATTAAACTAAAAAAATAAAATACATTGAGTTAGAAACATGTCAAAAATTTTAAAAATAAGGACCATTTTTTATGATTATTTTCACAAGAAATAAGAATAACATTATTGTGCACATAATTGTTGAACGAAATAAAGATTTAAAAACTTTATATAATAAAATGGTATCAAAATAGTTCTTTTGTACTAAAATTATAATCAAATACTAATATCGTTGAACCCTTGTGGAGCACGAAACCGAAGTGCTATCCTATCCTTCCTATCTATCTAACATATTGTAAAACTAGCATTGCTCAAAAACAATAATTGAGTAGTTACTTGCTATTTATTACATACATGGATAATTCTCATTTAAATTTATCTATTCATATAAGCCCAATATCCCATTTATACAAGCCCATATTACCCTACCCTATCTTAATCTTCTAATATATTGTAAAACTAGCATTGCTCAAAAAGAATAAATGAGTAGTTCTTTGCTATTTGTTATATACATGGGTAATTCTCATTTAAATTAACCTATTCATACAAGCCCAATAGCCGATTTATACAATTCCATCTTATCCTACCCTATCTTAATATATATAAAAGGCGGTTGCCTATCATCACACCCTTCATACATTCACCTAGCCCTAAAGTCCCTCATCCTTCATGGGATGCAATATTAGGATTCCCTTCCCGACTCCTTTCAGTCGACCTTGCCATAGTCGAGATCTCGGTGGCTGGTTCTTCAAATCCATGGACGTTAGGCAATTTGAAGATACCATCAAGCCGACGATAGAGGATTTCAGCTGACTCCTACTCAACGGATGCTTTCCCGCTGTGTATTCTTCCCGATGACTGACTGGATTTGAATTTCACAAAAGGCTTCGTATTCTTGGCTCTGAAGGCAACAACTCTAAACAGACATTGCATCGTGCTTTCACATGTAATTGAACTCAACCCTGTCGTGATTCACTATATAGAGATGTATTTAGATCTTTTACATATTACTCTTAATAATATTTTTTAATTTTTATTACAATTTTGAATTTCGGTTGATATGTACATATATGATAGTAGAAATTTGACCCATAGAGGATGTGTGAATCGGTGATCTTGTATATTGTAAAACTAGCATTGCTCAAAATCATTAAATGGGTATCACAATGTTATTTTTTACGTAAAACGCCATTTAATTTTGTGAAAGTGTAAAAAAAGTTTTGACAGTCTAATTAAAAATCTTGGTTACAATGTAAGATTTAATTATTCACTTACCCTCAACAATTGAAAGCCTTCCATATTCATCTTCAATTTATTTTGTGAAAGTGTAATGGATGTTTTGACCGTCTAATTAAAATCTCGGTTACAATGGAAGATTAAACTTTTCACTTACCCTCAACATATATGATTAGCTTTGGCTGCTCAGAAATCCACCCTTTTATTAATGACTAATATTCCAGCTAAAAAATGCTTTCTTATCAATCTATAAAAATCGTTTTTTTCCTTATCAATCTAAAAAAATGCTTATCAATGACTAATAATAAAAAAATGCACTGTTTCTTATCAATCCAAAAAAATCTTTGTTACTAATAATCATCATCGTTGTCTTCCTTCCGTGTTTGATGCTAAAAACATACTAATATTTGTGGCATGGAATACAACATAACTATTTCACAAAAAGTTCAAAATAATATAGTTTTTAACATATTTTCTAATCAAATTGAAATAATAGTTATCACTGATTACTAGCTGTCTCATAGGACAAATTCACGAATAAGCTAATTCATTATAATCCCTTAAAACGCTATATTTTAAACTTAAACAAAATTTATTAAAATCCCTTAATAACTTATCTTCCTAATCCCTTATAAGCCAATTTTATGTCCTCCAGCCTTCCATATTCATCTTCAATTTATTTTGTGAAAGTGTAACGACAGTTTTGACCGTCTACTTAAAATCTCGGTTACAATGGAACATTAAACTTTTCACTTACACTCAACAACAAAAGTATTTTTCCTTAAAAAATGACATAATAGCCCCTGCGCAGCACGGGCATGCCATCACTAGTCCTATCCTAATATTTTATAAATTTAGGTTTTTGTAGTTACTTTGTTCATTAATGCCTTCATTGGTTTTTGTAGTTGCTTTGTTTTTTAAAGGTCGTAGTTTCTTGCCTTTTTTGATACGTGTTGGGCCGATATGTGTTGTGTCGGATCGAATTTGTTGTAGTAATTGAAATGGCCTTCTCAAAGAAGCAGAGTATTTGGTAGGCCTCCCAATTGACTATCGTTCTTCCTTTACTTTCAACTCAAAATTTCAAGAGTCGCCATTAATTATTCACCTTCAATTCGCAATTCCAAGAGTCATCATTAATGGTTGTTCTGTTGACCTCCCCTTCCTCATGCATCGGAATGTCATAAAGTCATTCCAATTGACAAAAAACGAGTATATTATAAATTTAGGTTTTTGTAGTTGCTTTGTTCATTAATGCCTTCATTGATTTTTGTATTTGTTTTTTAAAGGTTGTAGTTGCTTGCCTTTTTTGATAAGTGTTGGGACGATATGTGTTGTGCCGGATCGAATTCATTTGTAGCAATTGAAATGGCCTTCTCAAAGTAGCAGAGTATTTGGTACGCCTCCCAATTGACTGTCGTTCTGCCTTCACCTTCAATTAGCAATTCCAAGAGTCGCCATTAATGGCGGTTCTGTTGACCTCCCCTTCCTCATGCCTCAGAATGTCATAAAATCACTCCAATTAACAAAAACGAGATTACACGATCACCATGGATTATGCAGAGATGAAAGGCAAGGCGGTTTCTGTGGAGGACGAGTATGTGGGCTTGGAGCAATTAGCAGAGGGTATGGTTGTTACTGTTAAGGTGATGGTGTGTCGCAAATGGGATGTTGCAAATTATTTCGAAAAGTATTTGAGCACCAAGTACATAATATTGAACTGTCATGTGAATTTCAATCCATGCAATCAATGCATTACTTCATAACCTGATGCTTTTTTTTCTAATACGCAATCAATCCCTGCAATATTGAACAGTTGCCTTGGATCGTGTACTCTCTGATTCGCCTAAATATTGTTCTAAAAAATTCATCATATTCAGTAATACATTCACTTCATTAGATTCTAACTGATATTCTGATTTGAAAGGTCTATTTTAAGTGTTCCAACAACAATTTGGTTGTTAACTCTCATTTGGGTAAATCTTATATTATCATGGTTAATTTTATCGGTATAGTAATATTGAACAGTTTCCTTGGATCGTGTACTCTCCAATTCGCCTAAATATGGTTCTAAATAATTAATCATATTTAGTAATACATTCACTATATTATTGAATAGTTGCCTTGGGTCATGAAGCAGACCAATTCATTAAGGACCTACGAACAAACCCAATACAACGTGCAATTGATGTTGTATCACCTAATTCGAGGAAAAAAAAGGAACACAAAATATCTACAAGAACGAGCAATCCTAACACCTCTCAATAAAGATGTTGATCGGATAAATGATCACATGTTTTCCGGAATAATTGGTGTTAAAAATACCTACAAAAATTCAGACAAGATGTGCAAAGTATCAACCGACATTGCAAAGCAAGAGGACATGTATCCGATAGAATTTATAAATGGACTACAATTCCCAGGTAGAACAAAAACCTTTTGTAATAAAGCTGGTATAATCGAACAATATAAGAACCAGAAATGGAAAACCAGTTTAAATTGCTTTTCCATTCAATCAAGACCTGCTACTTGACGTTAGAGTTTATTTTAGCAGTCTGTCTCATGTTCGAAGTTATAGGTTATCCAATTACCTGAAGCATATAGATAGAGATGACTAATGACATATGACATATATATATAAGTTTGTACTTCATTTTACAAAAATTGTTTTTTTTGTTGCAAAGAAAATAGCATGCTTCAATACGAACATCAATAAAATTCGTATTACTTACAAATATCCATATTAACTCGTGTTTATGTACATGAATTCTACCACATAACTTAAGCCTAAAGGAGGGTCTTCCGGTCATGCTGTTGAGAAAAGTCAACCCAACACAAGGTCTATGTAATGGAACGAGGCTATTGATCACAAAGATTGGCGACAAGTTCGTTGAAGCAGAGATGATAACGGGCACACATGTGCCAAAAAGAGTACTAATTTCAAGAATCTCAATTAGCTCAACGAAGACAAGGTGGCCTTTTGTGCTAAAGAGAAACCAATTCCCAATCAAACCTTGCTTTGCAATGAAGATCAATAAGAGTCAAGGCCAATCATTGAAACACGTTGGACTCTATTTACCAAAATCAGTATTCTGTCATGGCCAGCTTTATGTGGCAATGTCACGAGTCATAGATCCAAAAGGCCTCAAATTAGTGATGGCAACAACAAGGAACCAACCAAAGAACCGAACGAAGAATATAGTATACAAGGAGGCATTCAACAACCAATCAAACGTGAATCAGGTAACGACGTAACACACCCTAATTCATTACTTCCTTTTCAAAAAAGAGGACAAGGACAAAAACAAAATAATATTCTCACATGCATTCATTGTATGCAACATCGTTAAGGAGTAACCCGACAAGATATGGTGTACCAAAGATTTGAAGGAAAATTAACATAAATCAAGTCAAGGTACGTGTTTCATCGAACTATAACAACATTTATCATGGCTAATAACATAAACAAATAACTGTTTTACTATCCATGGCTAGGAATGGGACGAAAATGGAGTAAAGGCATATACGAAGATTTATTACAACACTTGTCTACATATCAAGTATTTACCATTACATTATCAATAAAGTACATTGGTACCCAATTAAGTGTATGTTTACGTTAATCACCACAACAAAATAGCAAACAGTGAATCCCTGTATTTAATCAAATAAAATACGGACACATCTTAAAAAATAGATACTAGACAAACTACTAGACGAAACATACACAAAGTACATTGTGCACGAAACTTGAAATCAAACATACTACAAAAACACATCTTCAAATGCACAAGCATCCGTTCGAACCAAAAAAGACGCCTATGATAACATATAAACTACATAGCACCTGCTCAACACGGGCGACGAAGTACTAGTAAACTATAATTTTAGGGGTGTCAAAAAACACTAAATGACTTCACTAATAATCATTAATTACACCACTTAACATATGAGAAAAATACTAAATGCATTATTATTATTTTGAGTTACATATATACACCCTCTTATATATGTAAAACATAAATTATTATTATTTTCTTTGGCTTAAATAGATACGATTATTGGACTATTTGAAATGTAGCTCTACAAGAACCAGACTACTAAGATTCATATAGTATTTGTTAATTGTATTATTATTCCTTATAAAAATCATTTTCTTGGACTTAATTAGATAGGGTTATTGGACCGTTGAAAATGTTGCTCGACTAAAACTAGACTAATAATATTCATACAATAGTTTTTATTTTATTATTATTCTTTATAAAAAATATATAGTTATAATACAATTTCAATTCCATAATTATTAATCAACTATATGAATTAGGGAGTATATATATCTAGATCCTTTATTGGAAAAACAAAAAATATATAGAGATAAAAAAAATATTTCATTAGTAAAAAATAAAAATAAAGTATAATAATAAGATCAAATAGAAGATGTATTGACGATACACTATAGAAAAATATAATAGGAAAGAATTATCATCTACACTCGAGTCCTCATGTCAACAACAAAGTATAATGATAACATTATATAGATGAATTATTAATGATACCCTATAGAAAATATATAGTAAGGACGAATTGAAATATATATTTGAGTATTCACTATAGCTCGTACGAAGCACGGACTACAACCTTCTAGTCTATCTAAAAGTTGGAAGGATTTCAAAACATTAAATGATTCGTAGTTGGGCTCAATTAGAGCTATATAGGTACGGCCTAGCTTGACCGGCTGGGAGTTCGTGGGCCTGATATTCGGTCTTTATAGTCTTCATATCTAAAGAGAATAAAGCCCATGAGCCAAAGGCTCAAAGAAGGAGGAAATTCGCTTCCCTATAAATAGTGGCAAATTAGGAGTACAGAGGGGTCAGTTTTTTTGGGGTACTGAAACTCTGCCAAATTTTACAGAAAAAGCCTTATTTGTCTTACACTCTCTCTCCCTAAACACTTTTATCCCTCATTTGAGCCTCTACTAACTTGAGCGTCGAAGAGCCAAATCCAGAGGAAGATCCCCTATGGGTTTGGTCGTGCAGGTACAACAACGAGGAGGGAAGAAAGGCAATCGACGATCCATTTGATACTCTTGGTGCCCTTAATCAAGCTCACCCTCAGTAAGGACAACAAAAGTAAATGTTCAGCCTCTCGACGAAGAAGTGTTGTATTGACGAATCTAGGCATCAACAACTGGCGCCGACCGTGGTTTCCTTCCTCACTCAATTAGGCTAACTAAGAGTTTCGCAAGATGGAAAAGCGCTAACAAAGCATCGAGCAAACGTCGAGGGTCTGTTCCCGAGCAGCTTCCGCACCCAACCCCTCTTTGGGAAACAATATTGCCAGGAGTCGAAGCCGCATAACCAACGAGGAGATCGCTGAGTACAGCGACTACCTACTTTGGTAAGAAACCAAAAAACAATCAGAAGAAGAAGAAGATCAAAGACTCCGACAAGAGGCCATCGAAAGGCAACACCAAAAGGACGAAGTAAAGAAGACCCAGTTGGAAGAAGAGGCACGACTCTTACGAGAAAGAGAGCTCGCGCACATGGAGAACCAACCTCAACTAAATGCCCATCCATATGGCCTGAAGCGCCATTCTGCAACACCTCGGTACCCGAATGGTCAGTATGAGAGGGCTTATGAGCCCCAACAACCCCCTCTAAGAGTAAACGCACCCGTTTAGGAGCCTCAATATATGCCCTCAAGATTCTATGAGAACTATGCACCACAAAAACTCCACAAAAATTCCACGATCCCCACTACAACCCTTACGCCAATCACATGCCCCAGCCATGATCAGTTTATGGGACCTTGATCGGGCGTATTTTTCGCTGCCCAACCCATCCCTTTATTAGGCCACCAAGTTAGTGTGGGGTCAAACTCGAGAGGGGGTACCATGTTCGTTGACCACAACGTCAATACTCCGGTGCGCGGAGACTTCAAATACCCAACCTCGAAGGATTATACAGGCACCGAGGACCATTTAGATCATATCAACCGATACCGCTATACCATGTTGGCATGCAATGCGGACGACGCTACTATGTGCAAAGGTTTACTAAACACGTTGTTGGGGACCGCACTCTCGTGGATGCTCTCGCTGCCTAAACGAACAATTCAGAACTTCGACGACCTAGAGGAGCGCTTCGTAAACCACTTCAGCGCCTCTAACAAGCACAAAGTTACTATGTTACAAACTCAAGGGGTAAAGAAAAAGATGGGCGAAACCCTGGAATCCTACGTCAGGTGGTTTACAACAATAGCGCTCGAGGCACATGATTTTACCAAGCAGGGAGCTAGGCAGGCGTTCTTTGGAGGACTGTTAGATGACTCGGAATTCAAAGACATGCTGGGGAGAAAACACAAGTACGTCAAGTATGATCAAATGTTATAGAAATCCTACGGCCAAATAGAACCGGACAATATTACAGGGCAAAACCAGGGCCAGGAGGTCTCGAGGAAGCAAGGCCAGGCATCAGCTGTCAATCACAGAGGAAATCCGTCATCCCAAGAAACAACCTGAAAATACTCGAGGACCCTAGATCTTCAGATACAAGGAAGTCAGGGACAAATACAATTCCCGATGAACAACATGATTGCTATTGTGCAGGGTAGTAGAGGCCGAGACAGACCGCTGATGCCCTAGGTCCGAGAAGTGTGGTGCAATAAACACCGCAGCAACAGTCACAATACCCACGAGTGTCGAAGTGTTTATTGTGAGGCTGAGGAAGAGGATAGGAGAATGATGGACGCTCGACGAGCACAAGGTTGAGCGACCAATTAAACCACTTGCGCCTGCCCCACAACAACCCAATTTCCCTCGACCAGACAGCTTTGTGTGGAAGATCACAAGACATCATGAGCCAAAACTACCAAGTAGACGAGAACAGATAAGAGCCTCCAATGCACCACACCCCCCGGAACACCAATGATGTTGATATCCGAATCCACTAGCAGCCCATGCAAGTTGCGGTCTCGGACACATATTTGGTTAAATGGGCGAACAAGAAGGCATACCCACTCATCGTCCACATCCAATTAGGGACTAAAATTGTTAAGAGGGTGATGGTGGACACGGGCAGCGCGGTAGATAAAATCTATTGGGATGCCTATCAGAAACTCGGTCTCGACCCATCCAGACTATGACCAACAAAATGTAACCTCGTCAGGTTCACATGAGACTTAGTAAAAGTGCTCAGGGTGGAAAAAATTGATATGATATTGGGTGATGAGGGTGGACCTCGGCGAAGTTGTGCAATCGATTTTCTTGTCATCCCACTAGCATCGTCCTATAACGCAATCATGGGTAGAGACTCACTTACTTGATTCGATGTCGTGGTGTCAATCAGTCATTTTTTCCTCAAATTCCCAACCCAGAGCGGCCCTGGCGCTGCTTGAGTTAACCAGGAAGAAAGCGAAACATGTTATGTACAAGGGAAGCGGAATGATAAAAAGGTGGTGCACACGAATCAGCTTTACCTCTCGGGACACTTCATACAAAGGACAAGGCATACTTAGACCCTCAAGAGGCCTCCAAATCGAGCTCGGGCCAAGACACACCTCTGACCTCTGTCGTGGTTGAAAAACTCGTTATCTCTCCGTTCGGAAAGGATGGAAAGAAGTTGTACATCGGCCAAGGGATCCTTCTGGAGGTCACGACCGCGATCAAGACCATGTTCGGATCCTCACGGGACTTTTTTGCATGGACCCCAAAAGATCTCAAAAGCATTCCCCACGAGTTAATGACCCATTCACTTACCATTGATCCGCAAGTAGTACCTCGGAGGTAAAAGAAGAGGAAGCAAGAAGGTCCAAAGAACGAGGCTACGAGGACGGAACTCGCTAAATTAATCAACAAAGGGTTTGTACAGCCCATATAGTACCCACCTGGCTCGCTAATGTTGTCAAGGTACCAAAGAAGGACATGGCATATAGCACATGTGCGTCGACTTTCACAGATCTAAAAAGGCATGCCCAAAAGATAGCTATCCTCTCCCATCCATTGATCAGATCGTCAACTCCACAGCAGGTCACGAGGGTTTAAGCTTCCTCAATGCTTACTCAGGGTATAAACAGGTAATGATGAATCCAGTCGATGCGGGCCACACCGCATTCATCACAAATAAGGCACCTTATGCTACTGAGTTATACATTTTGGGCTCAAGAATGCGAGGCCACTTTCCGGAGGCTAGTGGACAAAGTTTTCCGCGAACAGATTGGCAAAACGGTCGATGCTTATGTCGATGATATAGTAGTCAAGAGCAGGAACCAAGCCGATCATCCAAGGGACTTTCGCATATTTGATACTCTGTGACAAAATGGGGTAAGTCTTAATCAAGAGAAGTGTGTGCTTGGCATCACCAAAGGCAAGTTCTTTGGTTTTCAGATCAGCTCACGAGGCATTCAGGTGAACCCTTCCAAGGTCCAGGCCGTCTTAGACATGAAGGCCCCACGAACAACGAACAAAGTACAATGATTCATGGGTTCGGTTAACTACTTAGGAAGATTTTGTGCCAAGCTTGCGGACCGCAATGTATCCTTCTTTCAGATCCTTAAGAAGCCAAAGCAGTTCATATGGACACCTGAATGTGAAACAACTTTTAATAGCCTCAAAGAACACTTAGAAAATTTTCCATCTCTATCATCACCCACCCCATGCGACGTGTTACAGTTGTATCTCGCGTCTAATTCTAGAACAACAAGTGCAATCCTCGTTTGCAAACAGCACAAACCCGTGTACTTTGTGAGCAAGGCACTGTTTCCATCCGAAGGCCGGTACTCATTCGTTGAGAAAACGGTATTCACTCTAGTTGTGGAAGCGTGCAGGCTCAGGCCATACTTCCATGCGCAAACCATTCATGTTTTAACCGACCTTCCTCTTCGATCAATCCTACATCGACCCACCCTATCTGGGAGGATGACCAAATGGGTCATTAAGTTGTTGGAGTTTGATATCGAGTACCATCCTCGCCCGACCACAAAGGCTCAGGTGTTGTCCGATTTTATTGTTGAAACAAGCTTTCGAGACTTCTGGGACTCACCATGCTTTGCAAGTAGACCATGGAGGTTGTACGTCGACGGTGCAGTAAACAACGAGGGGTGCGGTGTGGGAAAAGCATTGTTCTCGACTAAAGAATATATGTATGAGCATGTAGTAACACTCTACTTTAGCGCAAATAACAACGAAGCAGAATATGAAGCACTGATCAATTGGCTTGAAAGAGCCCTCGAAGAGCAAGTAGAAGAGATTGAGTGTTTTTGTGATTCTGAGGTGGTTATGCAACAAGTACAAGGAGTATATGAAACGCGAAAAAGAACCTTACCTCACTACCAAGATCGTGTTGCAAGGCTAAGGAATATGTTCAAACACTTCCTCATAATTTCCATCTCGAGAAACAAGAATGAGAAGGCTGAAGGACTCGCAAAGCTTGCCTCTTGAGCACAACTGGTCGACGTGAACAGGAAAGAAAGGCGAGACCGATCTAGTACTGTTCTACTAGCACAAAGTCAATATCTGAAAAGCCTTAAATGATATCAATCAACACCCCAGTGGACGAATGGCAAACTCAAATATTACTGTACCTGTCTCAGGATAACCTCCTAGAAGATCCTCGCAAACGAAAGAAGCTACAAGCGAAAGCTGCGAGATTTTTTACATGTCAAGGAGAGTTACACAAAAAAGACATTATGGCGCGCGAGCTGAGATGTTTATCAAGAGAGGAGGGTCAGAAAATGCTCGTCGTGCTCATTTCTCGGTTATACTGCACTCATGTTGGTTGGAGGTCCTTAGTGTTTAAAGCTCTCAAACATGGTCATTTTTTATCTCTCGATGCGCGGGGATGCCTTGAATATTGCACGGTCATGCAAAGCTTGTCGAGCTCATGCACCATCCTCCCACCAACCCAGAGTAGAGATGAAGATTATGGTAAGGCCTTGCGCGTGCGTGATGTGGGGACTAGATCTATTAGGTCCTTTCTCGCCGAAGGCACCAGGACAGCTGGAGTTCGTTATTGTAGAAATTGACTAATTCACTAAGTGGATCGAGGCGGTACCCTTAGACAAAATGAACGTCCAAGCTGTACAGAAGTTCCTATGGCAAAACATCATATGCCGATACGGAATGCCCCAGGACACAGTCACCAACATAGGCCCACATTTTAATACACCAAAGCTCGTCGATTGGTGTAAGGATTTCGGAATCACGTTGAAGTTTGCATCTGTAGAACATCCTCATTGAAACGGCCAGGTCGAGGACACAAACAAAAGCATAGTAACAGACCTCAAGAACCGACTCGACAGTGCATGAGGCTTGTGGGTCGAGCAGTTACCCCTCGTGTTATGGGCAAACCGGACCATTGTTAAGAAAGCAATAGGGGAAACACCATTCTCCCTTGATTATGGCGTCGACGCTGTCTTCCTAGTTGAGCATTTGTTTCCAACAGACAGAACTTTGCAATACAACGAAGAAGAAAATAGGGAGAGAATGACCTAAGAATTAGAGCTCAGAGAAGAGGCTCGAGAAATGGCGACCATCAGAGCAGCAAATCACAAGGTTACTATCGTCAAAATACTAAAACAAGAAGATCAAGTCTCGGGGATTCGTAAAAGGTGACCTGGTAATGAGGAAAACAAAAGGGGGAAAGCTAGACCAAACTGGGAAGGGGCCTTACATCTTCGAGGCTGAAATAGCCCCAAAGGATTACAAATTAAAAGATTGTGTTGGGAACCACTTCGTGAACTCATGGAATGTGATGCGACTCGTAAGTATTTTCCATAACTCTCGCACACCTCGCATAAGGTATGTAACTTATCATCGTTATATTTTTTTCTTCATGCATGCATGGCATAAAAGCACACAACTCCTTGTTATCAAACAGTAAAATAAAAGACTCGCATCTTATAGGCGACGCACCGCGTAAAGGCTTGATGAAGCCTTAACGCCGAATAAAGCGGTACAAGTGAGAGAGCCATCCTCACTAGGCCGAATGAGGTACGACTATCATACTTGCACAAGTATATAGACCCCTAATAAATTAACAAGAGCCTAACCCATTACTATGTGTATCACTGATAGGAATTGTTTAGTGCAACGTTAGTAGAGGTTCTTAGTGCCTTTCAGAGGCAAAATTGCAGAAATATAGGGGTATTTTGGCACTCAGAGTCCATGCAGCACAGTACACCATTACGGAGGAAATTACCAAAAGGAAGCTGAAACTGATTAGTGGAGCAACCGCTCCGCCTCTGGCGTGACCATGCATAGCCTCAGTAAATCGAGCACGACCGCGCACTAGACCACGCGACCTCACATATCCTCAGTAATGTGTGCGCGACCGTGCCCCTGCGGAGCCGACCATTTAAATGGTCTTTTCGGAGTGTTGTTTGATGCGAGCCTTTTCTCCTATCATTTCTAGGTTGTAGTTGGAGTCCTTGGTTATATAATACCTAGGGCTGCCTCCATTTGCATTATCTAATACTCTTATCACTTTTCTACGTACTTTGAGATTATGTTTCACTAATTAGTTTTTGCATTTCCATGAATCGGTGAAATCTCCGGATCTGCCTAGGTTGTAAGATATTCTACCTTTGTTATAGTTCATGATTTGAATGGCTTCTTCTCTTGTGCCATAATCGTTTATTGAATTGAGTTTGACTATCTAGACTAGCCATTTAGGTAGATTGGATAAATTCATTACTGCTAGGTTTAGGTTTATCCTAGTTGGAGAAACCAGCCATTGGGTAGAATAAGCAATTGTTCAGACTAGTTGACCTTGAGATTGTAGGGAGTTGAGTGCATGATTAATATCAAACTTGAATCAAGGATATTTAGTGTACCTATTCACTGCAGAACTTACTACTGCTAGGTTGTATAATCCTGATAGTTTCAGGATTATAGACTAGTTCGAGCTATTGGGACTAGTTGGACAAATAGAAATATTTGAACAGGATTTAGGACAATTCACTTGGAAAGTTGAACTTAGGGACAATAGAATGTCAATGACCAACCTCTAATCTGTTGTGTCGATGTTGATTGAATGAAGTGTATTTTCTTGGATATTGTTTACTCGAATTCATTAGTTAGATTAAACCATCAAAAACAACCTTTGGCTAATAAATTGTCAATCATATTATTTGCATTAGAATTGAATTTCCTGACTCTTCGTGGGATCGACCCTTTATTACCACTCTACTAGTTAGAGTAGTAGTTAGGTACTGTGTATTTGATTGAGCATAATGACACGCATTTTGTGGCTCGTCAAATTTGGTGTTGTTGCCGAGGAGTCAACAATTTGATTCTTTTATATTAAATTTGTTTGATCTTGGTGCTGACATGCATGGGTCAGCACCCGTACTACTAATTACGTTCTTGTTGAGGTAATTTAGGAAAAGAGAAGCAACTCTCGATTAAAAACGCTGAATCAGCAGAATTATGGAAACGATCGTAAGTTGATTGATCGGATTAATTTGGACAGGGCAAAACAACACCAAGGAGTGGTCCTAAAACCCACCTCGGGAGTTGTGCAGTACCAGATGAAACCTTCAATAATTAAATTGCTACCCATTTTTCATGGTCGGCCTGATGAGGATCCAATGATGCACCTGGTAATGTTCCATGACATTTGCATGCTCACTAAATCGTTTAATATCCCCGAATAGCATGTCAAACTAAGGGCATTCGGATTCACCTTGAGAGATCGTGCTCGGGGCTGGTATTATCACCTATGGGATGGGTCTATATCCAGTTGGGATATGCTAAACATGGAGTTCCTAAATCAATATTTTCCAGCTGCGAAGGTAAATGTGCTAAAAAAATAAACCTCACACATCGAGCAGCGGGAGGCAGAAACCCTTCACGACTATCTGATACGGTTCAGTTGGTTGGTTGCAAGTTGCACTTTTCATTGATACGATGAAGAAAACTTGGAAATATTCGTAATCAATGGGTTTGCTCAATGCAGAAAGAAGGATGGTAGATGCCGCATGTGGCAGAAATGTTCTGAATGGAAGCGATAAGGAAGCCATGGAAAGGTTGCGGTATATGATGGAAAGCACCGGGGATTATGAAATAACCCCCACCAAGCATCCAGGAAGCAAGGAAGAAACTCCGGGGGGTGAACATCAGACAATACATCCTTATGCGGAGCAAAATCCCCCTATAGCTGAGATCGCCAAAGTGGTCGATGTAGTGCTAAGAAGCGGAAAGGCTTAAGACAAAACACCTATGATGGAAGAGATTGGAATTTCTGCGGAACCAGAGATGCGACCGCGCCTTGACTCACGTGACTGTGTGGACATTTCTAAGGAGCTGCGCGACCGTGCCAATGATTCGTGCCACCGTGCCAAAGCGGTGATTTTCCGGAAATGTGTCCGCAACCACACCATACCGCACGCGACTGCACCACTGTCTCCTAGGCTGAGCGTGACTGCCCCACTTCCTCGCGCGGTCGCGTTGACCTTACTGAGGGTCAGCACGACCGCTCCCTACCACAACGTGATTGCGCCTTCCTAGAAAGTGAGAAGGAAGGACCAAATGTACCTCAATCCGATGACACATAAGAGATAAGCGATCCGAGAGGTGACTTTAGGTTGTGCCAAAGAAATTACGTGCGTCCAAACTTCCCACCACTAGGATTCGAGAAACCTCCAGCACCCTTTTCATGAAGCACTAAGAGATACAAGGAGGCCAGAAAGTGACAAGGAATTGTTCGAGATCTTTAGCAAGTGTGAGGTGAACATTCCGCTACTCAAGCTGGTCAAGAGCGTCCCTTGATACGCCAAGTTCTTAATAGAACTATGCACGGTGAAAAGAAACAAGAGATTGAGAGGACAACAGAATATCACGTTAAGCAAGCAAGAGTCAGCCGTGATGCAAAGACGTATACCTAAGAAGCACAGCGACCCTAGAATGGTAAGCATCCCATGTCGTATAGGTGATACTCACTTTGAAAAGGTGATGTTTGACCTAGGTGCATCCATTAATATGATTCAATACTCTTTATATAAATTGTTAGGACTAGGACCCTTATAGGAAACTGGAACAGTGATTCAACTTGTTGATAGGTCCACGGTATACCCCCAAAGGAATAGTTGAGGACGTTTTAGTTATGGTTGACAAACTAATATTTCCTCCTGATTTCATTGTCCTGGATATGGAACGTGATGGGCAGGAAGCACCCATTTTGTTAGGTATACCTTTCATGAGAATAACTAAATCCAGGATAGATCTAACTAGTGGGTCACTAACATAGGAATTTGATGCAAAAGCCTTTAAGTTCAATCTTTTTGATGCTATGAAACATCCTATGGAGGATGCTGCTTCTATTTGCTCCCTTGATATAATTGACTTTGTAGTTCAGGATTCCTTCAACCTATCTTGTAATGATTGTCTAAAATTGGACATAGAAAATAGTGTTGAACCAGAACCTGATGGAAATATTATGTTAGAGAACCTTAGTGCAACTAATGTGCATTTGTTCGGTGGGCCCACGTTACTAACACTGGAGAGCAAGAGATTTCTTCCCTCTATTGTGCATGCCCCCAAGACCGAGCTCAAGCAACTATCGCAACACCTAGAAATACGCCTTCTTGGGAGAGGGAGACACCCTGCCAGTATTCATCTCAAGCAAGCTATCAGAGAAGCAGGAAGAAAAGCTGTTGGGAATGCTGAAGGATAATATTGAAGCACTGGGATGGACACTCGCAAATATCAAGGGAATCGGCCCTGCCACATGTATGCACTGCATCCTGTTAGATGAGGGAGAAAAACCCTCTAGAAAACCACAAAGAAGGCTAAACCCACCAGTGATGGAGGTAGTCAAGAAGGAAGTGTTGAAGTTGCTACAAGCAGGTATGATTTTCCTGATCTTAGATAGCCAATGGGTGAACTCGACGCAGGTCATCCCTAAAAAGGGCGGTATTACGGTGGTAGAACAAATCATGCCGAGTTAGTCGCAATGAGAGCCCAGACTCGATGGCGAATTTGTATCAATTACCGCAAGCTGAACGCAGTTACCATGAAAGATCACTTTCCCCCTGCCGCTCATCGACCAGATGCTCAAAAGATTAGCCGGCATACCATATTATTGCTTACTGGATGGGTATTCAGAATACTTTCAGATTGCCATCAGAAGACCAAGAGAAGACCACATTTACATGCCCATTTGGCACCTTTGCATACCATAGGATGCCATTCAGTTTGTGTAATGCACCCGGAACTTTTCAACAATGCATAGTGAGAATCTTCTCAGAATTTATAGAAGATTTTATAGAGGTTTTCATGGACGATTTCACAATGCACGAGGACAACTTTGATAACTGCCTGGATCACTTGGCCCTCGTACTACGGAGATGTGTAGACACGAATTTGGTGCTCAACTCGGAGAAATGTCATCTCATGGTGGAGCAAGGAATCGTTCTAGGTCATATTGTCTCAGCTAAAGGGATTGAAGTAAACAATGGCCAAGGTAGACGTTATTTAGTCCCTACCTTATCCAATAACGTTAAAGATATGAGATCTTTCCTACGACACGCAGAATTCTACCAACGTTTGATCAAAGACTTCTCCAAAATCTCAGTACCCTTGTACGAACTTTTGAAAAAGGAGGTGAATTTCGAGCTAACCAGCGAATGCAAGAAGGTGTTCGACACATTAAAAGCTCACCTTACAGAAGAACCCATCATGAAGGCCCCTGATTGGACTACCCCGTTCGAGATCATGTGTGATGCAAGCGACTATGTAGTAGGGACAGTCCTTGGTCAGAAATTAGGAAGAGCGATGCATGTAATCTACTACGCCTATACCATACTGAATGAGACACAGCGGAACTACTCCACCACCGAGAAAGAGTTGTTAACCGTTGTCTTCGCCTTGGAGAAGCTCAGACAATATTTTTTGGGCACCAAGGTAATTGTCCATACGGATCACGCAGAACTCCGATACCTAATGACCAAGAAGGATTCAAAGCCACGACTATTCGGTGGATTCTATTATTGAGCGAGTTCGATGTGGAGATAAGGGATAAAAAGGGTGCCGAGAACTTGGTAGTGGATCATCTGAGCATAATTGTTCGGGACGACACCGAATCTAGAACTCCTATCCTCGCAGAGTTCCCAGATGAAACTCTATACAGACTGTCCACATTGTCGAGCATTATCACGCATCGCGATCCCGAAGAGGAAATTTTAGCGATGAATAGCATTAAGACCTTGGTTCGCGGATGTAGTAAACTACATTGTTTGAGGAGAGTTCCCACCAAATTCTCTCGATCACAAAGGGAAAGATCAAACGCAAAAGCTAACTGTACATCTAGGACGATCCATACTTATGGAAACACTATGCTTACAGAACTATCCAACGATGTCTCCCAGATAATGAGGTACAATCTGTCCTACCGTTTTGTCATTCACATGCTTGTGGTGGTCATTTTGGGGCTAATAAGACAGCCAGGAAGGTGGTGGAAGTAGGCTTCTGTTGGTCAACTATCTTTCGAGATTCGTATACCTTTTGCAAAGCCTGCGACCAATCTCATAGGATCGAAAAGATATCCAGAAGGGATGAGATGCCACAAATACCATCAGTCTTTGCGAGATTTTTATGTCTGGGACATTGACTTTATGGGACCTTTTCTGAACACCAGTGGGAATATATATATTATGCTTGTAGTGGACTACGTTTCCAAATGGGTGGAAGCGAAGGCCACCAAAACTAATGACTCTAAAGTAGTGGCAGGTTTTCCTGAAGGAGCATATATTCTCTCGCTTTGGAATTCCAATGGCAATCATTAGTGAACCTGGGTCCCATTTTTGCAACAAGACAGTGAGTGCACTCATGAAGAAGTACCATGTCACACGACAAATCTCCACCGCTTACCATCCCAATCTAATGGCCAAGCAAAGGTCTCTAACAGATAGATCAAAGGCATCCTAGAGAAGACGGTAGCCCTAAAAAGAAAAGATTGGAGCTCACGGCTAAACAATGCACTCTGGGCCTACCAAACTGCATAAAAGACATCGATTGGAATGTCGCTATTCCGGTTGGTATCGTGGACAGTACAGAAGTGTAACATGGAGTTGGATGAGGTAGGAGACATGAGGAGATTGCAAACCCTCGAGCTAGATGATATACGTAAAGACGTGTACGAGAATGAAGTAATCTAGAAGGTGAAGACGCGAGCCTCGCATGATAAGCATATATTGCAGAAGAACATTCAAGTAGGAGATAAAGTGCTATCGTACCAATCTCAGTTACAACTATTCTCGGGAAAACTACGGTCTCGCTGGAATGGGCCATACACTATAGCTCGCACCTACTCGTACGGCGCAGTTGATCTCTACGACCCGGAAACGCATAACGTATTCAAGCTAAATGGACAAAGCATCAAACCATATCAAGAAGGCTTCAACAAGGAAGACTTGGAAGAAACGGCTGTCGCAGAGCTAGGGAAATTGATTAAGAAGCAGAGTAAGAAGTCTAGCCGAAGACTTAAAACATAGTGCTGCTCTGGAGGCAACCCGAGGTACTATGTTTTGTTTTTTTTCCATTGAAATAAAATGAGCTATGTGGACCGGCAAAGACGCGACTGCGCAACAAAGGACGTGACCTCGCCAAGGCTCAGTAACGTCAGCGACCGTGCCAAAGCGTGCGTGATCATGCATACGCTCACTAACATGCGCGCTACCGTGCCACTGGGAGCGCAATCGTGCGCCCGTTCGGTCACCACAGCCGAAAACATGTTAAAAGAAAAAAAACATAAACCCACACCTATACTCTTCCTTATCTTCTCTCGTCTACCTATTCACAAGAACCCTAGCTCCCAAACTCTCTCAAATCTCCATTCTCCAAATCCTCACAAAATCACATAAATTCTAGGCCTATTTCAACACACATCCACCCCAGTTCAACATAATCACCCTCTTTCATCCCTCCCCCACCAATTTTGCCTATTCAAAGACCTCCACATTCAACAAAGAGCAACCCAAAATTCTAGGCCAAATACCCTCAAACCACCACAAACCACCTATTTTCGGCTAGATTACGGCCACAAACCACCGGTCGGAGGGGTACGAGCAGAAAAGATGCCACCACGCACTCGAAGCACACGAACACGCACGCTCCATCTCGACCACGACTGCGCCCCCCATTTAGTAAGTCTCGATGACCCTCACTATTGATTTGCGCCTCTTGTCGGGGTTTTATTATCGTTGGTGTTTGTGTTGCTCGTTTGTGAGTGTTGTTCCATTTGGTAGAAGAATGTCGGAACGTTCACGGAAGGAATTAGGTTCATCTTCAGGAAGTCGTTCCCAAGGGATTTTGGTGGCCAATATTATTGACGGTAAGCAGATTGTGGCAACAAAGTTCCACACCCGCCCCCAAGAGTTTTTCTACACCATTGTCGGTGCTCCGCATAGGGGCAAGGATAAGTACAACTATAATTTGTTCCACACGTGCCTTCACCTGGCGCACAAGGTTCAAGCAGGCACATTCTTCGAAAAGGGAGAGCTCAACAAATTCTTAACGTATGATGTGTGGTACGTTTACATCTTGATGCAGGAGTGCCAAAGTACGCCTGACTAGATTACCATCTTCCTGCTCGTCCTCGCCAAAGCCATCCGGGAAGATCGGCTTTGGTGGAATGATCACGCTGCTCGTCCTCGCCACCTGCAATGTGACGGTAGAGACGTTGGTCGGTGATGACACCTTTATGGAGTACATATACGTTTGATGAGGTCACTCTAGTGCATGAAGGATTTATGACAGGAGATCACGACGAATAGACGTGGAAGTTTTGTCAGACGGGCACACATACCATTAGTCTTCCTCGGCGTTTCATCTGCGGGCCTATCCATCTCTTCTGCATCGCACCCGACATAGCCGACATCACAGAGGACGCCCCTCTAGCACCCCAGCAGGCGATGGGCCAAGACGTCCCATCAGGGCCGTCATCACAAGAATGGAATGACCGTCTAATCGTGCAGATGCATGAGATACAAACGGGGTACTCTCAGATCCAGTCATAGTTTCTAGGGTACTCGGCTTTGGAGCAGCAGCTGGCAGAAATGTGCCTGGGGATGGAGGACTTGCAGGCCCACATCTTGGTCCGGAGGCGATGCTATCAACGATATTTCGGCCAACAATACGACGTGGAGGAGGCGACAAACGAGGAGTGAGGTACTGTTTCTCCGACTCCCCCTCTATATTCTTTGTATTTATTGTTCACAATAGGGACATTGCAAGCTTTAATTGTGGGGGAAGAGAATAAGACTTTGTTAGGTAGTCATGTAAGTAAATAAAATTTGTGGAAAAAAAGAAAAATCTTGTTGTTTGATGTTTGGTTGTTTGTTTAAAGTTTGTGTATTGGCTACAACGTTTCTTACCTTGATTACTTGTGAAACCGTTTTGAGGAACATGAAGGTTGAGTCTTTGAGTTTATAATGGATGTTGATACTGCAGTTACATTGTGTTGGTAATGAGTTATGTTAGTTTGATGATCATGAATTGAGCATGTAGATGTATGTATAGGCCACACTAGAAAAAATGCTAGCAGTGCATGTTGACCATTCTATTTCTTGCTTTATCATGTGGATGTCGTTATGGATTATGTTTGACCCCCGTCCTACTCGAGTTGAAAAAGAAATGAAAAAATGAATGAATAAAGAAAAATGAACTCGAAGTGAAACAAGTCGGAAGAGCACTTGATCTCCGAGGTGTGAAAATAACCGAGCGTTCCATCCTCCATGGCTAAGCAAAGAGTATAATTGGGTGGATCGAACCGTAAGACGGACGGACCCGTTTTATAAAAAAAACAAGAAAGAAAAATGTGAAAATAGACTTGAGTAGGATAAAAGGGAGCTAGTAGAAAAATGATTCATGGTTGTATGATGTAGCAAGAGGGGAATTATGGTCATTATGTTTCCATGAGTGTCGGAAGTAGTTGTGTTTGATCATGCAATATGAAGCATTGGACTGATTTTTTCTTGGTTTTCAATCACATATTATTTGGGTAAAGACTACCATTGCATACTTTTTGGACGAAATCCTCATGTACTTAGCTTGGATGAACACGGTGAAAAGGGAATGGAATTGGTGAGGCCATTGGATTTTCTTCTAGGTCTAATTTAGTTGAATTATATTGCTTAATGATTGTTCTTGAGTCATGTTTGAGATATTGAGTTTTATTCTGGAGTTGGAGTCTACGCCTTTGCTTGGATGTTTTCAGGTGTTTACGGAGCAACATTGCTGAGATAACGATCATTCTCATCAAGTTACTTCCACATGGATAGAAGCCACGTGCATCAAAAAAAAGAGTGTGTCGATTGTAGCTTGCTCGAGGACGATCAAGGACTAAGTGTGGGGGAATTTGATAAGCGATGTTTAGTGCAGCGTTAGCAGCGATTCTTAGCACTTTTAGAGGCAAAATGGAAGAAATATAGGGGTATTTTGTCACTCGAAGTTCACGCAGCACATTACACCATTTTGGAGGAAATTACCAAGAGGAAGCTGAAACTGGGCAGTGGCGCGACCGTGCCTCCTCTGGCGCGACCGCGCCTCCTCTGGCACGACCGTGCACATCCTCAGTAACTCGAGCGCGACCGTGCACCAGACCACGCAACCGTGCATAGCCTCAGTAATGTACGTGCGACCGCACGCCTGACCGCGCGACTGCGCGTCTGACCGCGTGACCGCGCCCCTGCCGAGCCGAGCATTTAAATGTGCTTTTTGGAGTGTTGTTTTCTACGGGACTTTTCTCCTATCATTTCAATGTTTTAGTTGGATTCCTTGGTTATATAATACCTAGGGTTGCCTCCATTTTCATTATCAATTACTCTTATCACTTTTCTACGCAGTTTGAGATTATGTTCACTAGTTCTTTTTTGCATTTCGTTGAATCGATGAAACCTTCGGATCAGCGTAGTTTGAAAGATATTCTACCTTTCTTCTAATTCATTATTTGAATTGTTTCTTCTCTTGTGCCGTAATCGTTTATTGAATTGAGTTTGACTATCTAGACTGGCCATTTAGGTAGATTGGATAAATAAGTTACAATTACTGTTAGGTTTGTCCTAGTTGGAGAACTAACCATTAGGTAGCATAAGCAATCGCTAGGACTAGTTGACCTTGAGATTTTAGGGAGTTGAATGCATGACTAATATCAAACTTGAATCAAGGATATTTAATGCACCTATTCATTCCTGAATTTACTGCTACTAGGTTGTATAATCCTGATAGTTTCAGGATTATAGACTAGTTAGAGCTATTGGGACTAGTTGTACCAATAGCGACATTTAAACATGATTTAGGACAATTCACTTGGACTGTTGAATGTAGGGACAATAGAATGTCAATGATCAACCTCTAATCTGTTGTGTGGATGTTGATTGAATGAAGTGTGTTTTCTTAGATATTGTTTACTCGAATTCATTAGTTAGATTAAACCATCAAAAAACCCCTTTGGTTACTAAATTGTCAATTATATTATTTGCATTAGAATTGAATTCCTTGACTCTTCATGGGATCTACCCTTTCTTACCGCTCTACTAGTTAGAGCAGTGGTTAGGTACTTTATATTTGATTGAGCATAACGACTCATGTTTTGTGGCTCATCAATCATAGTATAAACCAAATCATCTTGGGTTGTATCATCGAGCGCTAAACGCCTCGAGCCAGTCAAGAGCAACCAAATTAGCTTGGGTTGTATCACCGAGCGCTATACGCCTCAAGCCAGTCAAAAGCAACAAAATCAGCTTGGGTTGTATCATCGAGCGCTATACGCCTCGAGCCAGTCAAGAGCAACAAAATCATCTTGAGCTATGTCATCGAGCGTTGTACGCCTCGAGCCAGTCAAGAGCAACAAAATCAGCTTGGGTTCTATCATCGAGCGCAAGACGCCTCAAGCCAACCACGAGCAACAAAATAGCTTGAACTGTATTATCGAGTGCCGCACGCATCGAGCCAGTCACGAGCAACAAAATCCTCACAGTTACAGGCACAATAATCGATCACCGAAAAAAAGGTAACAATCCTAAAAGCTCGGGACAATTACTTCATTCTACGATCAACAATGCAAAATTAAATTTTGATACATGTCGAGCGACAAACTGTCACATTACGCAATGCGGAGAATAATCCCTCAAAGCTGGGCTCCAACCTAGGCTAAGGTATGTTGAAATGCATGCTATAAAGATCGACAAAGTTATCATAAGAACAACAATAACAATGAAACACTATGTAACAGGGAAACCCTCTCCACTGCTTATGAAGATACCAACTCGACGTACCGCAAGGCTAAGAAGTGATAGATCTTGGGTAAGTATAAGAAAAGGAAAAATAACAAAATATGCCTTACTCGTACTAAGAGTCAGGAACGCCTATGCAGGGTTCTTCAACGATAGCTAAATCATAACGACACGCACATGAGCAAAGTACTACGAAACAGAATACCACGAACCAAATTACTATGCAGCAAAACATAGAGAAATGAAGCATACTTGTCTTTTACAAATTCCATACTGTGTTCTTGTAACTCTTCCTAGATTTATATAAGATTGAATATTCAAAGTTCTTACAACTCATGTTTATTTCCGTTCGAATGGCGTTCTACATACGTCTTATCAACCAGAAATATCCCTCGACACCCCCTTATTTGTACCTTTTCTCACATATGATCAAATGTTACATGATAGAAAAGGTAAGAGGTAGTAAGAAAGGGTTGCGAAAGGAATGAAATATAAACCAAGTCAAGCATTCAAAAGTAATAACGGTTAAGTAGAGAAAAGCAGTCACAAATGTTATGTTAAAAGACTCTCGAGGCTATCCAAAAACTATCATTGTCCGCAAACATTAAAAACAGAAAAAGGCTAAGTGGTAGTCGACGCCGGGGGAAGATTGGAAGCAGGAGCAACATCTGTCTTAGCAGACTCTGCAGAATCTTTCGAGGGGCCCTGGGCAGCCTTTTTTGGCAGCATTACGAGCTTGCTTCTCCTTTGGGAAAACAGCAGGGCCACTTGGCACCTCTCGCTCGCAACCAGGGGTGATGTCGCTATGCAAAGGAATGCGGTCACCGACCAAACCTCAAGCGTCTTCTTGTCATCCAGAACATAAGCACCAAGGGAGCAGGAATATACTCGGTTGGCACGAGGGAATAATCATACAACCTCGAACCTTCAATCTGAAAATTAGGCAAGTCCTGCTTGGCCCCCTGAAGCTTAGCCGCCTCATAGAAGACACATACTTGATACTGAGAAAGGAAGCGCATACATGAGGCCTCGCGATGACCACAGGCGTAATCGTTGATCGCCTCCTGGTGGGCCTTTTTGATTGTTGGTGCTTGGTTTTCCTTTAGAAATTGGAGCTCAGCAGCCAGGACCTCGCGGTCAGACTGCTCCTTAACCACCTCCTCACTCTTCCGAGTTAGTTTGGCGATCAGCAACCTAAATTCCCCGTTCTTCTCATTTGATGTCTTCTGTATCTCCTCTTTCTCCTTCTTGGCGTCACTCTAGAGCTTGCCGACTTGAGTTCACATCTCCTTAACCGTCCCACTCACCTCATCATAACTCCTTGACAGCTCGGCGGTAGCTTTCTTCATTCCACTCTCGAATTTTGACGTGGCTTCCATACACAGGTGAACCGCCTAAACAATCAAGAACAAAAATAAGCAACAAGCCAATAATCAACCCAAAATAAATATCAAACCAAACTTACCCAGCCAGCAATTGAACCCCGTGTATAGAATCGTCACTCACAATCCTCTCAAGGAAAGGTGGAGGGCTCGGCACCGGCACCATCCGGCTCATTGTCTTCTGGGCAAGTGTGGAGGTCAGGAGGAAGCCACCAGGGCTCGCTCTCGAGGTGCCCGCCGCCAGACGTGTAGACTCGTAATTCCCAGGGGCTATTGACGAGAGCGCTGACCCTTCAGTTTCTTTCTCCCCCTGTCTCTTCTTACTCGGAAGGGAGAATTTCTTCGATGATCTGGTCTTTTTATGCTTAATCTGATTGGAGAAGCACATCGAATATTAGGTGACAATCTCGGTGGTCGGTAGCACAAGCGGGGGGTTAGTAGAGCCTTGCCTCGTCGAGCTGGAAAGGGGGATGACTATGTTTTGAGGAGGGATCAAGTGGTCTTCATCATCTTCCAGGTTTAGAAATGTGAAAGATTTCTCTGTTCCACAAGAGACAAACAAAATCAGGCATAACATAACATATATATATAACGCATAAAAGTCCAAAGAAAGATTTTTAAAATCCTACGACGAGGGGTTGGAAGCAGGCTAACCCCGTGCTTTGCAAGGAAATTGAGGGTCACGAGGGTGTTGAAATTATTCAAGCCCATCTTTTTGAAGGAGCAAAAATCATTCCTCATGAGTTACTCGTCCGAATATAGAGAAACCCACTCGCGATAGTCGGACACTCGAACACTGTGATTGAAGCGGTGCTATTTGGCAGTCTTCACCAAGATCCATCGACGAATCCACCCTGTCTCATTGCCCGACATCTTGTATTGAGGGTAATATTGACAGAAGCAAGTGATAAGTCCCCAGACATAAGTATAAGGCTTGTATAAACCCCGGAATAGATGCGCTGATGGAGTGTATCCAATCTCTTGGCACCTGAGATGGAATGTTGTCACGTTCCTCCAGAAGTTTGGGTGGATTTGTGCACGGCTTAATTCCTCTTCTTCGAGGATTTCCCTTAAAATGAGGAATAGGAAGCCGGAAGCCAGCTCGAAGAGCATGACGACTAATGGGAAAGAACGCCCCATAATCTTCGAGCAGTTGACCGTTCTTGATTGGCATCAAAATGACCGTCCACTAAGGAAAGGGGAACTCCGCAACATAATCAGCCAAGTGGAGGGTTCTAACGGTAGAGGCCGAGGGCTTCATGCGGTAGCTCGGGAGCGAGCACGGGATCGGAGCATTTGGGCCATCCAGGATCAACATAGGGGGAGCATGGGTTGGTACCACCGATGGGACCTCGATGGGTGCGTATCGAATGACTTTAGGAGACAAAGGAAAGGTATCATAAATAAACGTCTAAGGTCTTGGGGCGGCCACCTATGTGCTCGAGCCCACCTTGTCCCCGGACCACCTCCGTACGTCATCACCTCCGGCTGGCACATGTCGAAAAATGGTCGACGAGGAGCTTGTCGACAAAGAGCTTGAGTCCTTGATGCTCATTTCTCAGTCTTGTACTATAGACGTACTTGATGAGCGACGTTTATTACAACGTAAATGGTGGTCGTTACCATCGTTCATAGACGAAATGGCCATGATTTCAAGCATATTAGTGTGTTCCGGACCTCACAAGGAAAAGGTGTTAAACACGAGGAATACAAACATTCGGGTGAAGACCGAAGAGGAAACGGGTAAAGGATGAAACAAGTTCGCGAGAAGAAGTGCTGAGATGTTGAGCTGAGTTCAGATGACTCGTTATCCCTTATCCTATGTCTGATTGAGGTGATTCCAAATCTAGGAGTTAGATATTGAAGTCTTCTTGTAGCCCTCAAAATATGAGCTCAATCGGAGTTGTGAGTCGAAATTTATGGCGATTTTACGAAAGTCGCTATTCTGCAGAAACCGGGCCGCGACCGCTGCATTAGAACCGCGACCGCGGCGTCGAGGGTTTCCAGCCGCGAATTAGTCTTCTCTTGCGGGATTGTTTTGGTCCTTTTTACCTACTTTCACTTAGGCTTCGGGCTTGGGCCCTTTTAGGTTGTTTTTAGGGTTTCCCTTCTTTATAAATAGAGATGAGAGCTTTTTCTCCTTCTCATGCTTAGCTCTAGGTTTAATTAGAGAGTTTTAGGGAGATTCTGCTGTTCTTCAGGGTGAAGCCTACGAGTGGGCTGGTTTGTAGACTTTCTCCCTTGGATCTAATAAAGTATATCTCTTGAATTGTTTTTTATGTCTTGTGCTTAATTGCTTAATGTGTGATGTTAGTTTAATCTAGTTCCTGAACTAGGTTGATTTCTCTCATGCATATTGCTAGATTAGATATTCTATTTGTAAAAGTCTAATCTTTGTGTAGCAATCACTATCTACATGAACTGTTGTGAGTGTTTATGGTGTAGAGATTCTGAATTCATGTCGAGTATTGGTGAGTTGCCAATGATATTGCATGAACCTACTTATCTTTGATCTTAATGCTATTGTGTTATTGAATCTTGGGATTTCCTTGGTTATAACTTACAATAAGGTTTTATAGGACTATTTGGACTAGTTGCTATCTTAGAACAACGAGTAGGACAAACTATCAATTCTATACATGGATTAGGATAATTAGAATATATTAATTAATGGATTGAACCCGATTAGCAAATAGGAAGTCAATGATCAAACCAACCATTCCGTAGTACGAATTCCCGCTGAATAAGGTATTTTCTCAATTACACTCCTTAATTGAATCATAGACTAGCATCAATCCAAATTCCCCCTTTTTATATCCTTAATAAAGTTGACCTTATTAATTACATAAGAATTGATAACTTGACTCTCTATGGGATCGACCCTTGCTTACCACTCTACTTGTAGAGAAGTTAGTGTGGTTTTATATATGAATATTTTGAAACTGCAAACGACGCTCGTCAGTACTACTCACTGCAAAATGAAAAGATGAATTAGTTTTCGCGGTATAAGCGGCCTCACGAAGAGAAAGGAATAGATCTCATTATTAGTTCGTCGATAGATAAGACGGATGAGAGGGGGGAACCTTCGCGAAGCACCAGGAAAACCAGAAAGAATAAAAAAAATGATGATGAAAGGAATTCGGAAAGGAGAAGGGATATAAAGGTAAAAGCGTATAACTTGAGCCGCGTAAGAGCATTTATTGACGATTAGATAGGTGAGGGATGTGATCTGATTAATAAAGCGCGTTTTCCCATATGACGTTTTGAATCCCACGCTCTCGAAAAGGAAAACAAAAAGGAAGCAAAGGGGATTAATGGAGGATAATGTTTGTCTCCGCCATTAATGACCTTCAAAGAGCGAATCGGGCAAATGATGCCAGACATCGCCAGTAGAGTTTCCGACGACGGCGAC